>NC_079211.1:37303029-37318029 GCF_029633865.1 Lampris incognitus
TGCTTTTTGCAATAGTCAGTATCCCACACTTGTGTTTCAGTAGTATGGTCTTTTTCATGGATATAGTAGTCATTGCATAGATGTGTGTGTGTGCTTGTGTGTGTGTGTGTGTTAGTATGTGCTAGGCTTAGTGGTGCTATGCCAAGTCAAGCTCTTATGGAACCCTAATGGGTCCTAAATATCTTCTGCTACGTTTGACTTCAATTCTCCATGCTAGTCGTCATGTGTCAGTCAGCCATTTCTGCTGTGTCGACTGTGTGAGTCATCCGCTGCAGGGAAAATCAACCCCAAAACCAAAACTCACGGAAATGCCTTCTTTACTTTGGATTGAGTGAATAACATATCACACATTTCTCACTGGGGAAGTCTTCCTGTTGAATCATCAGTCACATACCTTCATCATCTGCTCACTCTGATGGATTTAGTTCAATGGTTAACAAAATGTCTTCTACATCTCTACTTGGATGTTATTTCCTTACTTTATTTGTCTACCCATTTTCTTTCCTCTCGTCATTTTGCCCTCTGCCTCTTGCATATTTGTACCCGTTGTACTTCTAATCGATTGTTAAAATGATGAGAGTAAATCAAGGATCACTACCTTTATACTCATGGTATTATAATAAAGCATTAAATAATACACTATACCACTACATATAATATGAATAATACATTTTAATAAACAATAATACATTTATTTCATTATACTCGTGACAATACTTACATACTATTGTGGCATCAAACTACCTTCATCTTTATGTTTAAGAACAGATTATAATTTGCCTGTCCTCTTGCAACTTCCTTTCTGCCTTTCTCCCTTAATTTTCTCTCTCTCTCTCTCTCTCTCTCTCTCTCTCTCTCTCTCTCTCTCTCTCTCTCTCTCTCTCTCTCTCTCTCTCTCTCTCTCTCTCTCTCTCATGCTGTCTGGTTGCATGTAAATTCTGTGTTAGGGTGGAATTTCTCCTTTAAGTCTGTCCGGCAGCTGGCTGTCTGTCTACACAGTCCAAAGGAAACGTTTCTTTTTTTTTATATAATATTTTTATTGCATTTTTGCACAGGTTTATAAGACAACAGAACAAAATGTAAACGTGCCTGTGAGTTTTACCCCATGAAAACCAAATCCACCAACAAATAACCCATCCTCAACCCACAACCCTCAACCCACCCAACTGCACCCTAAATTGAAGAAGCAAAACAAGCGGACGAGGAAAAAAAATTGTCTATGTATATATATGGCGTTGTTTTTTTTGTTTTTTTTTCAGGAAACCAACAATGCTGTTGATAAAAGTGCTCAACAAATGAGGATGTATACACACACACACACACAAATACACACATACATGTACACATAAAAGATAATAATCATAATATAAACACATACATACACACATATACATATACATACATACAAATATGCATACATGCAAAATAAATTAAATGGAAAATAGACTTTTAAAAAATTAAGAAAGAAGGGGATGGGGGAAGGGGAGATGAAAACGGAGTGAGCTCAGCTATCCTCAGGGTGAGGTAAAGCTGTCAAATTATTTATATTGTCCAAGAAGAAACATGTTCTTACTTGGAGTTTTCGCAGCAGCAGCAGCAGCACCCCCCCCCCCCGCAGCTAATGGGAGGTGTAACCTCGGTTTTTCTGTGTCTTTTGGCTAATTTGCACCCGTTTAGAGAAAAAAAAGAGTCCCATTTTGATTACCCACCACATATGTAGTCATGGAATAACCAGCTGGTTTCTTTACACACCTGCTGCTGCTGCTGCTGCTGCTGCTGCGGCGGTGTTGTGCCACCTGCATAAGAAATTGTTTGCAAACCTGTGCAATGCTGAGGTCTTTTTCTGTACAGCAAGTACCAGTTTTGCTTCTGCACTTCTTCAGACACTTAAAAACGAGAATGTGTTGTAACATGGTTGTTAGTATGTGTCAATGTGTCGGGGTGTTAACATGCAAGTGAAATTTTCAACTTTAATCAGATTAAGGCAACAATTTTATTTTTGCAACTGTCGTGTAAACACCTTAATCGAACTATCTTAATCAGATTAATTAATCATGGGGGTCCACGGTGGTGTAGCGGTCTAAGCATCGGCTTTGTGTCGATGCAGGTGCCCACTGGGGACCGGGGCGCGCCGGTCTCGTCAGATCCGACTATGGCCGGACTCGACGAAGCTGCAATAATTGGCAACGCTGTCTTCGGGAGGGGAGCAGCTTGTGTTCGTCACATGAATGCGTCTCTGTGTGTGTGGGGAGAAAGCAGTGGTTCGGCCTGGAGTCGCCTTGTCACGAAAGTGGGAAGGCGTCTCCTTCGAGACTGCCGGCCGGAGAGATGCAGTTGGAGAACGCGTGCAGTACGAGGGTGGGTGTTTGAACTAGAATAGTGATCGATTGGCCACTAAATTGGGAGAAAAAAGGGAAAAACCACTTATAAATTTATCGAAAAAATTTAATTAATCATAATGCGATTAACAGGGCTATATTTTTCCTCAGTCCTTCGAATTACTGTGTTTGGTGTACGCTTTGATTGGAGATCTTTTGGAGAATTGGCTGCCTGCATGTATCAAATCCTTCCACCCATCTGACCCAGAAATGATAGTCAAGGGAGCACATGGTGAGCAGCAGTAAATAACTGTATTTCTGGAGCGAGACCGATACAACAAAGGTTCATGCTGAATAAAATTAAGGAGCTTAATATCCTAAAGTTTTTGGACGGGTGATAAGATAGAAACAGACATTTTCTCACACACAAAGTTGGAAGTGGGGGTCACCCGCAACAAAGCTTCTGTTCCGTATTCCAGCTACCCAACAAATCTTGTAAAATCGGATTAGTACTGATTGTGTTAGTTGTACACATGTACTAGACACATTAATCGCACTATCACCTTAATTCAGTTCACTTTATTTAAATTATTGCTTGCATGTGAATATAGTCTGTGAAAGAGGCCTTAAAAGGCCCCATGAAACAGCACTTGAACACCTCTTGGATTCAGTGTATATGTGAATGTAATGGAGCGGTCAAGTGAGGTTTAGCGAGGAGAGATTGAGGAAGATTGATCTGACGAACAGACAATCATGGCCAGGCATTTTTAGACGAATGTGGACGTCAGTATGCTATTGGCTAGTTCCAATTCTCATTTCACTAGTGTACGCCTGGGTGTACGCCGGGTGTTGACGCTAAAAAAAAAATAAATTAAATTTTTTTGTATATTTCAGTAAGAGAAAAAACATTTTTAAACACATAATTAAATGATTCTGTAAGCCCGGCTGCGGGATTCGAACTAGAGTGTTATACTGCACCACGTGGCGACGTCACTAACCAATCGACCAAAGTGGCCAACCCACTGTCTGATTGGTCAGCGAGTTTTTTTAATAGTTTACGATTCGTTTTTGTTTTTTGTTTTGTTTTGGGTTTTTTTTTTGTATGCATTTCTTGAACATGGCATCAAATAGGTGTAAATTAAGCCTAGATAGGAGAGGTAACTAGAATAAAAATGTTTTTTTTCATTTCACGGGACCTTTAAAGCCCCTCGCTTCACGGTTTGAATTACGGGGGAGATTGGGGGGGTCTGACCCCCTAATTAAGACTTTGATCCCCCCAAAAGAGGTAAAAACAACAAGTCAGGGGGTCGAAAATTTTATATACACTTCTTACCTGTAATCGTAAATACTACAATATATCTCCCATATCCATGCCAGGAAGAGTCTTGTAATACAATTTCAGGAAACCCCTAAAGTGGACCATACCATTTCTTAACCTTGACGTTAAACATCTCGTCTGCCTGCATCGTTGCAGTGGCTCGCGTCCTCAGTTGCTCGCGTGCTGTAGGTTAATGTAAGTAGCTGGCTATCTAGCTATTTTGACACACATTACTTTCTTACCTTCAGAGTTTCTGAATTAGATTGTGTCACGTATCTACGGATGAACGCTAACGTTAGCTAGTTTTTAACTTTTGCCTTAAGTTACAGTTTAGCTAACTAACATTAACTAGTTAAGCTAATGTTTGCCTTACCCAATATTAGCTAACTAATGTTAGCTAATTAATTTCCAATGTTGGCTAAAAAGCTAGCTAGCTGAGCCTATGACTTGGCATTTCCTTACCAATATAAAATGTCATATGTTATCTAACACTGGTGCTCAGTCATCAGCAGTGAGACAATGGAGAATTAGTTGTTGTAGAGATGGTCTGACATCAGAGTTTATTTCGTTTTAATAGTCTTTTGTGTGGTTGTGGTGCTTTAGCTGGTCTTTTGCCTTTTTGATATTAGCTTTTATAATAGACACCCC
The DNA here is from genome assembly GCF_029633865.1 of Lampris incognitus. NCBI lineage: Eukaryota > Metazoa > Chordata > Actinopteri > Lampriformes > Lampridae > Lampris > Lampris incognitus. The sequence goes on from NC_079211.1 coordinate 37,307,314, forward strand.
TTTGTTTTCACTCAGGAATGCAGGAGTTTTATCTGATTGGGTAGTTGAACAATACTAAAATATTATCCATGTATGCTGAAGGCTGAATAATTGTATTAGTTCAAATGTATGTCTACTTTATTGAACTCAGATTAGATCTCATTCGCAGAGTCAACATGAGTAAGAGGTGAAGAGATATCCAGCACTTTTTTTGGTGCTGAAAAAAAAGACTGTGTAAACTTGTAAAAAATTGGAACTTGGAGATAACAATGCAGCCTGTATTTTCTGTGGTTGTTATGCAGGCTTAATACTGAGCAGGATAGCGTGGGTGATGGTGAGTTTTACATTTATGTTCTGTTGTATTAAGGAAGCAGAGGGAGGTCAGAATGACAGTCAGCAGGCAGGAGGAGGTCAGGAGGACAGTGAACAGGCAGGACCTAGTAGCAAAGAGGTGAGTTACAAAGGAGACAGCATTTAAAGATATATGCCATCATACCAGATATTTAGGAAAACAGTACTTTCAGAAACTAATAGGATGCACAACAATCATACCCTACTGTTCTCAACTAATATGATATGACTTTTAATAAAGTGTTGGCTACTGATAGTAAAGAATGGTAATAATGATGGCATGATGTGGAATGTTGATTTATTTTTTCTATTAGACTATTTTCACAGTAAGAAAACGTTGATAAATTTATATTATTGGGTGGTCTATGCCTTTAATGTTAGTCAGGCACAGGCCTGGATGATGTATGGTAGTAACACATCTGCGTACTTCTTTCTCATGTTGATAGTGTCTTTGGTTCTGGTACAGCAATGTATTGGTCTGTGTTTGAGTGGAAATGAAGGTCTGCTGTTGTGTGTGTGTGTGTGTGTGGGGGGGTCTGACTTGCTGGCAGTTTTGCGTTAGAATACTTTGTTGGTGACCCCTGACCACAAAAGTTGTTGTGTGCTATGTGCCCCATGAGCTGGTGTAATGGATTTATCATCATCTACAGGCTGCAGACATTACGTTAAACAAGCATGATACAGTAAGAATTGTAAAACTTCAGTTCACTAAAGTACCTGCCTGTGCTGTACTGGGTTCCCTTTATGCCTTGGAGAAAAAGTTGACCCCCCCCCCCGATTGTCACTGTATAATTTGCACTTTGCCTCACTTCTTAAATTTGTTTAGCATAATAAAGACGTAGCTCCTCGGTGGGATTGCCAACAACAGTCGCCAGACTTTAAAAACAAGAGGAGACATAAAAAAAGGGGAGGGGGGTTGTAAAGAGGCAGACAGGCAGTGAGCAAGGGAGAACGGGAGTCGGGGAGGTATAAGGAGAGATTTCAACAACAAAAAAAGAACGGAAGATTGATAATGAGGGTGATAATGCTAAGGTAGAAAGGGACAAGGGAAAGAAAACGAGACAGAAAGCAGATCAAGAGAAAGTTATCAAGCAGAGTGAGTGAGTGAGCAACTAAGCCAGTGAATGAAACAGTAAGAGAGCGAGCAAGGGTGGAAAATGCAAGAGAAAAACAGGCGGCCGGCGGCCCTGAGAGCTCCCAGACATGGGAAAGGCATCTCAGGCAACAACAAATCCCTTCAAGGAGACACTCGTAGAGTCTTGGAGTGGGTTCTTATGTGACATGTGTCCTTCCACGCCAATAAAGACAACTCTCACCCGCCTGGTGTCTCACACACACACACACACACACACACACACACACACACACACACACACACACACACACACACACACACACACACACACACACACACACACACACACACACACAAGAGATAAAGGGAAATGAGGTTCTTCAGTGCCCTCCATCAGTGTACCCCACCACCACCACCCTTCCCCAGTCTTCCAGTTTTCACAGGAACCAACCGCCCTGCGTTCTCACGGCAGAGGGGTTAACCTCTCCCAAACCTCATCAGCCAACCTATTTCCATGTATAGATTGGAGAAAGAGAGGTGGGGGGAGAAAGGAGGCAAGAAATCAAGACAGAAGAGAGGGATTATGTGGGAGGGATTGAGGTATAGATGAGACATGAAGAAGCTGAGGAGAGAAAGAAGGGGAAGGTAACTAAAGGTTATATAGATAGATGGATAGATGGATACATGTACATGCATGTATACATACACTTACATGCATTCGTTTTTGTTTTTACACACAAAGTAAGATGCAGTAAACAAAAAAAAAACAGGAGAGGGAAGGAATGAAACACAAGAAAGATGGCATGAGAGAATGAGGGAATGTCTGTAGTGTAGGAGGGACAAAAGTGACCAGAAGTCAGTTGTGACATAAAATGAGAAGCAACAGAAAAAAAAACTGTAGGGAGGGCAATGAAGAAAGAAAGAGACAGAAATAAAAGAAAGGGGGGATAGAAGGAAAAGCAAAGAGAGGAAGGAAAGATTAAAGGAATGAGGAAAGGAAGGGAAGAGAAGGAGGTAGGGTGACAGGAAGGTAGGAAGCAGGCCATGTTAGCGTGTGTGAGGTATTTGTGTGTGATCAGAGCAGTTTGCTGGGGAGCCATGTACTTGTGAATAGGGAGCTTAGTGGCTATTATACAGACAGGAGGATTAGCCCTGTTCACTATTGTTATTCTCAGGAGGCACCAGCACTCGCACACAAGCAGGCAGGCACACACACACACACACACACACACACACACACACACACATACACAAATCCAGACAAACTCACTAACATCACATAGGCAGGCGCAAATACACACGTACACACACATGCAGACCCCCACACACCGGTACACATGCACTCAAACAAGGACACACAGAAACGGGTACACGTTCCCACACATCATAGAGGCATGCAGGTGCCCGTGCACACACACATACACAGACACATTCTTAGCTACCATAGTCAGTGCAAACAAGTGCTCTCTGCCTCTAACGCTCTGTTACAGGATAGACTGTACTATAGACTCTCCCTCTCTCTCTCTCTCTCTCTCTCTCTCCCTCTCTCTCTCTCTCTCTCTCTCTCTCTCTCTCTCTCTCTCTCTCTCTCTCTCCATATATATGTAGAAATCACTTATACACACACAAACGGACCCCGCCACTTTCTGAAGAAGCTACACATACACATACGCACACGCACGCACACACACACACACACACACACACACACACACACACACACACACACACACACACACACACACACTACCCCCACCCTCTGTAATAGCCTGGTCTATTGACATCCCCATCTTGTAGGATGAAGGGGTCTCTTGTCATTAGGGCAGAGCCCCTATTGTCCCACTCTGTGCAGATTATTAGGCCCTTAGTGCTGCAGAAGCGCCCCACCCCCCACCCCCCACCCCCCACCCCACTGAAAGGACCTGAGAGGAGCTGGGAGCGAACGAAGAGGCGGAACGAGGTCTGGCAATTAGCGAAGACATGTTTGAAGAGAGGAGGGCAAAGGAGGAATGAAAGAATCACAGAGAGTAAAAGAGAGAAAGAGAGAGAGAGCAGGAGAGAGAGAGAGTTAGTTGACCCATGGTACAAAAGAGGTTTCTTTTGAAGTTTTAGAAACTTTTGTTTCCTTACACTGCTTTGCTTTTCACAATCATCATCAAAGGCAGGGATGGTTTCTTCAGCATTTGACGTTCGTCCTCCTACCTCTCGCTCGCTCTCCCTCTCCCTCTCTCGCTCTCTCTCTCCTCCTTGGGTTCTCTTTCTTCTCTCACTCGCTACTCTTCTCTCGGTGAATGCGCCTGTGTCAGTGTTGAAAAGCTCCAGTAACTTCTAGAATCGCTTTGATGTCTTAATGATGACGCGAAGGGATGAATTGGCCTCAGATTCCCCTTCGCTTTCCTTTTGTTCCTCTTCACATTTTACCATTTACATCTGGCTTTCACCGTCTCGCTCAGCTGACAACAAGCAGGTGGGACGCAAATGGAGAAAAATTGTACTCGCTTTCATTTTGCACGATAAAAAGTACAAAAGGCAGGCAGAGGAAAAATTTGTTTCATTCAGCAAAATGCTTATCACAGTTTTGAGTTATCTTTGCCCCAAAGCTACTATTTTATCTGAATTGTATACTTGCCTTTTCAGGGTTTCAGTCTCAACAGACGTACTGATAGGAGGTGGGTAGACAAAGCCCTCTGGATTTTATTACAGCTGCCACCATGCCATTATCGGTCAGGATGTCTGATAAAATACATTACCAGCTGAAAAAGACAAGAAATAAATGAAAAGAACAATTTAAAAGTCAAAATCAGTAATAAAATACCAAAATTGAATAAATTAAAATGAAAATATTATTACTTTTCTAAGATGTTTTTCAGCAGAGACTGGTTTTACTTCTGGCCGTGTGTGTGTGTGTGTGTCTGTGTGTGTGTCTGTGTGTGTGTGTGTCTTTGTGGTCACAATATTTATTAATGCTAAATTGTACTTCAATCCATTTATGTAAATTTACACATCCTATTTAGGCAGAAAGTACAATATAAAAACATATTGTATCCCTTCTTTTCATGGTTTTTTTTCCTCTGTGTGTGTGGGGGGGATTAGAATGCGGTTTTCCCTGTAGTTCTTAGAATAACAGTGATGTTTCTGCAGCGCCTGTGCTATCAGCCTGAAGTTTGATCAGTGTGACAGGTTGTTGAAAACACACACACACACACACACACACACACACACACACACACACACACACACACACACACACACACACACACACATACTGATATCTGGAGTCAACGCTAAACACAATCTCTTTTCCGCATTCCTCTGCTATGACTGCATTTCAGCATTCCCAAAAGTGTGTATGCACATGTCTGTGTCAGAAAGTGTGTGTGTGTGGGGGGGGGGGGGGCAAGCACATATCTGTGATCTGTGTTTATACGTGTAGGTACATTTGTATTTGTTTGTACCTACAGTGTGTAGGCCCATGTGTGTCCATGTCCTTGCAAATGCATGTGTATACTGTAAGAGTTTTGTGTGCTTATCTGTTAGTGTTAACATGACTGCCAAAAAATATATGACCAAACGTTTCATGTGAGCATCCTTGTGTGTACTATGCAGTACTATCCCAAAAAAAAAAAAGCTTATAAAATTCAACCCTTTGAAATCAGCTGGGTTTTGCATAACTGTGATTGTCCAAGATGTCTTTAAAGGCTATTGTGGCATTATCCTCAGATAGTTTCTCTGAATTGTTTTTAATGTGGGTTTTTGGGGACGCTTCACATCGCTTTACATCCTCTTCTGTCTGCTACTGTACTTGGCTGAAAGACCAAAGCTGCCACAAGCATAAAGAGGGGAAAGAAGAAAAGAGGGGAGAGGGGAGGACTTAATGATAATATCAGACGTGTAATGAAACGACATGAACAAGCCGCAGATTTAAGCTCATGCCAGGCCAACACAGCCATTTTCTCCAAATGTCTGTGTATTGTCTCCTGTTGTCTGATTGTATACATCAGATTATTCAGGTTTTGCTTTCAACCTATCACTACATCAAGTTCCCACAGCATGTATGTGTATAGGTACATGCATCTATATACATATGTGTAGCTAACAATCTAGCTAGCTATCTACTTGCCTCTCCATCTGACTGTTTGCCTTTCTGTCTCTTTATTTTAGTTTGTTCAGTTAATTGGTGATGATGCAAACAGAACCTTAGTCATCTGAGAATTCATACCAGCGAATAATATACATGACAAGAAGCAAATCACAAGAACAGGAGTGGTTATGGGCTTAATCTTTACAATTTACTGGCGAGATTTGATCAAACAGCAAATGTAAGTATGCATAAATGTACAAATAATAAGAATAATAATGATAATACATTTTATTTGTAGTGTGCTTTTCAGAGTTCTCAAAGATGCTTACATAAGTTAAAATGAACATAAAGGCAACACAACAAAAACGAAACACTCAACATTAATCACACATTAAAAGCAATTCTGAAAAGGTGAGTATTGATTAATGATTTGAACATGGATAGATCAGTGCAGTCTCTGATGCCTTTGAGGAGGGGGCAGTTATGGAGTAAGCTCTGCCCCTCCAGGTCCGGTGTTTGGTCCTGTGTGGTGGAGACAGGTAGCTGTCATCGGAGGAGCAAAGGCTGTGGTAAGGAGTATGGTAGTGGATGAGGTAGGAGGGGGCCTGGTTATGGAGGGCTTTGTAAGTGAGAAGAAGGACTTTGAATTGGATCTGTTGTGGAACAGGGTGCCAGTGGAGGTTCTGGGGGACAGGGGTGATGTCATGGGAGCAGGAGTGGGTGAGCAGGTGAGCAGCAGCATTCTGGATGTACTGGAGTTTGTTTTAAGACTGGATGATGAGCCATAAAAAATGCTGTTGCAGTAGTCAGTTCTGGATGTGATGAAGGCATGGTCAATGTTTTAGAGGCAGAGAAGGAGTGTGATGGGCAGAAATGAGCAATGTTTTTTAGGTGGAAAAAGGCAGTTATTGTGATTTGATTGAAGTGGTGTTCAAAGGAGAGGTTGCTATTCAAAATGATTTTGAGGTTGTGGATGTATGGTGAGGAAGACAGGGTGGAGTTATTGATGGTGAGGCAGATGTTGTGAGTGGTTTTGGTAAGTGATTTGGGACCGATGATGATCATATCAGATTTATCACAATTTAGTTTGAGGAAGTTGGCTTGCATCCTTGATTTAATTTCATTGAGGCAGTTGGTCAGAGTGGAGTGAGTTGCAGTGGTGATGGATTTAGTGGAGATGTAGAGCTGGACATCATATGCATAGCAGTGGAAGTGAAGACTATGACGGTGTATAATATTACCAAGGGGGCGCATATAAAGAATGAACAGGAGCGGACCAAACACCAAACCCTGTGGAACACCTTGGGACAGAGGAGCTGTGAAGGAGGTGCAGTTATTGATGCTGATGAACTGTTGTCTGGTTGTGAGATATGACTTTAGATGGTAATGTTGAGGGAGGATTCAAGATGGGAGAGAAGAATGATGTGGTTGATGGTGTCGAAAGCTGCAGTGAGGTCGAGGAGGATGAGAATGCTGAGGTGGCCAGAGTCTGAGGAAAGGAGGAGGCCATTGGTGACTTTAAGGAGGGCTGTTGCTGTGCTGTGAGCGGAAACCAGATTGAAATTGTTCGAACAGGTTGTTGGAGATGAGGTGAGTTTGAGATGGGTGGCGACAACACGTTTCAGTATTTTTGACAGAAAGCGGAGATCCGAGATGGGCTGATATCTGGGTTGATGCCAGGTTTTTTGAGGATGGGGGTGACAGCAGCTAGTTTAAGTGTATGGGGGACTGACCCAGAGCTCAAGGAGGAGTTAATGATTTCTCTGATGAGTGAGGAGATAGCTGGGAGACAGTCCTTAACAAGATTGGATGGGATTGAATCCAAAAAACAAGTGGTGCTTCTCATTTCTACTGCAAGGTTGGACAGCTCCATAGGGACACAGGGGAGAACTTTGACAGGGGCTAAGTGGCAGAGGGGGGGAAGGCAAGTCCGGAGGTGGAGAGGGTGGGAGAGGTGGTCAGGATGCTGTAGATGGTGTCAATTTTAGTTTGGAAAAATGAAAGGAAAGAGTTGCCCTTGTTAACTGTGAAGGAATTGGCGGTATTGTCACTGGGTTTGAGAAGTTTGTTTATTGTGGAAAAGAGAGCCTTGGGGTTGTTAGGAGCCAGAGTGTATGAGGTGTGAGTAGTAGGGGGACTGGGCTGTGATGACAGCATCTTTGTATTGTTGAAGTCATCTGTGTAGGCTTGGAGATGCACTGTTAAACAAATTTTCTTGGCGAGTCTTTCAAGCTGGTGCTTACGGAATTTCATTTGATGGAGTTCAGAAATATACCAGGGAGCTGAGGGTGTGAATGGGACTATTTTGGTTTTGATCATGGCCAACTGATCAAGACAGGAGGAGAGTGTATCATTATAACACTTGGCGAGATCGGAGCGATGAGACAGCGGGAGGGGGCAGCAGACATTTTAATGGTAAGAGAGGCAGAAAGAGCTGAGGGGGAGTTAGATCTGAGATTCCTGAAGGATATTTTGCATTTGACTTTTGGGATGGGGATAGGGATGTCATTGTCCATGGTGATTGCCAGGTGGTCAGAAATATTGAGGTTGAGGCTGGAGAGTTGATGTATTGTGAGACCAGTAGAGCAGACCAAGTCCAGGATGTGGCCACAGCTGTGAGTGGAGAAGTTGATATGTTGTGTGAAGTTGAGGATTGTAGCAGTTCCAGGAATTCTATAGTAGATTTACAGTCAGTGTCATTATAGTGGGTTTTAAAATCACCTAGGAGGAGAATGGAAGGTGAGATGGCACATAGCTGGGTCAGATCATCAGAGAAGTCAGAGAGAAAGGAGGGGTTTTGCTTCGGGGGGGCAGTGGATAACGGCAGTGACTAGGGGGAGTGGGACCAGCGAGTGAAGGCAAGGTGTTCAAAAGAATGAGCAGCAGGAACGGAAATGGTGGTTTCTTTAATGTCCTTCCTGTAAACAGCAGCAACACCACCTCCCCACCCCTCAAGATGAGGTTTATCAATGTATGTGAATCTTGTGGGTGTGGTCTGGTTTAGTGAGAAATAGTTCAGGGGCTTATGCCAGGTTTCAGTGAGGCAGAGGAAATCTAGATTACTGTCAGTTATAATTCATTCAGAATGAGGCTTCTGTTATTGAGTGAACGAGTATTGAGCAAAACCAGTTTCTGATGACATTGCTTTGTGATAGGTTGTGATTGTTGTTGTGGGCAAAGGGGAAGAAAGGGGTTCAGGAAGGCACATGTGTGATGTAAATAGGCAATCGTGCAGAGGACAGAACAGCTTGCTACAAATTAACAGCAAGCATGTGACTAGCTAGCCTGTTCAGGTGAAGACCGTCACTTCTATACAGATAGGCGTGCTCTAAGAACAAGTCAAAATTGTGAATCAAACCAATGTTCTGCGCTATACACATGGACTGGAGCCAGGTATGAAGGCTGAGAATCCTGCTAAAACACGCCACACCGCAACCCAGTATGGGAATTGGGCCAGAGATAAAAGCGATTTTTCCACAACTGTTGAAGAGATTAAAAAGACGGATAAAATCGCCTTTTGTCAGCTCGGACTGCTGACGGGCAATGTCATTGGAGCCAACGTAGACTATTACTTTCATAATTGTCGGAAAGGAATCCAGGAGTCCTGGGAGTTTCTCCAGGTTGTCAGGGGTAGTCGTTCCAAGAAAGCAGTGCTTGACCACATTTACAAAACTGATCTTTCGGGCTATGGAGTCCCCAGTGGTCAAGGTAGTCGGGGAGAGAGAGGAATGGATGACTGATGGACTGCACTGTCAGGGACAATCTTGGGTGGAGATTAATGTTGTTGGTCTGAGGAAACAGGATTTGGAATGGGAGTGACCAACCTGCCCAAACGCCAGGGAGGATGGTGCAAGGGGACCCGTGGTGGCAGCAGCATTGGGAGGTGGGTCAGCCACCACATCAACTGTGGCAGCAGGAGTAATCTCAGCTGGAGTGGGGACTGATTCTACATAGGAAGGAGTAACATCAGCCATGGGAACAGCATCGGTCATGGGGGCATCAACAGTGTGAATCATGGCATCAGCCAACAGCATAGTAAAATGACAATAGAGTTTTATTGGTGGAGGCGAGGCAACTTTCTGTCTTGCTACTACCTCCAACCAGGTAGTCTGTGAGCTTGGAGTGGAGTAGGAGGAGGATCAACAACAAGATGATGGGTCCCAGAGGATGGTATCGGAGATGGCTGAGTTCATAACTGAGATCGTTTTGGACTGTGTGGCTGTGGTGTCAATGAAATTGGACGAAAGAGAGACATTTTTTCACAGTTCAACTGAATAGCATCCTTGAGGGTAGTAATGTCATCTCATGCTTTAAAGCAGTCCTCATAGGGCATAGTAATAATAAACCAGTTGATCAATGTTCACAGAAAAGAAAGTGGAAGTTAGCCGTTAGCTCCATCAATGCAGGGTTGAGTCCACACAGTTCTCACCAGGAGTGCAGGGAATTAGTGCAGCAATCAATAATTGGGTAAAAATCCATAAAATAGGACAGGCAAACTATAAAATCAGTTGAAATAGTCCAATGGTGTCAAGGAGTTGTTAAAAGTTTTTAAAAGTTAAAAAGTAAGCAGAGCAACAAACAAACTGCAGCTTGCAACCAGATATGTATAGAGCAAGTGCAGCTATAGGCACAAGAAAATATTGCAGGAAACCACCTGCTTGACTAAATCACAGTGTCTCCAGCTAACTTTACCCATTTTCAAATACCTGTCCTTGGAGAGGGCCGGCTAACCATTAAAGCACATGGTTTACATGCCCTTGCTCAGTGCTATGCAACATTTGGCGGTCTGTGCAGGGTACTGAATCAACACTTTCACTAATCCCTCTACACTAAGCCTGGTTTTAAGACCCTGCATTGGCAAGCATCTGACCTGTCGAAGTATCCTTCAAGCAATATTGAGAACCCCTACCTGCTTCAGAGTTTCTAGTCTTTAATTGACCTAATGCTTTGACCCACCTGCAGAGGGGTGCGCAAGCAAAAAAAAAAACCAAGTGGTTTCTCCAAGAATCAATAAAGTATCTCGCTCTTAATCCAAACACAGTTCTTAGTCACACAAATGAATGTTGAACAAAGCAGATGCTGGGGTGAGTAATGCGTAAACCTTGCCCGGCGGTGTGTCATGATGAGCTCGTTGGTTTTATATCATTGTAAATACTCGATCATCAAAGACGGTCTGTCAGCGTGTAACACAGCACTCCAGAGAGCGCCAGATCTTTGAACTTAAATGGGA
>NC_079211.1:37323029-37498029 GCF_029633865.1 Lampris incognitus
GGGGAGCCGGATGTGGGTATGTATACTGGTCGCTGCAGTAGCACCTCCTCTGGTCGGTCGGTCAGGGCGCCTGTTCGGGGGGGAACTGGGGGGAATAGCATGATCCTCCCACGCGCTACGTCCCCCTGGTGAAACTCCTGACTCTCAGGTGAAAAGAAGCAGCTTGCGACTCCACATGTATCGGAGGAGGCATGTGGTAGTCTGCAGCCCTCCCTGGATCAGCAGATGGGGTGAAGGAGTGACCAGGACGGCTTGGAAGAGTGAGGTAACTGACCAAGTACAATTGGGGAGAAAAAGGGGGAAAATTAAAAAAAAACAAAAAAAACATTTCAAGGGAATTCTAAGTGAAAAGTCATAAAAATTAAGACAAAACAATTTAGAGTTGAAACCTTGTGTGCAGGAGAAAAACAGAGAAGGGTCGACCAGAATTAACTGCCGCTGCAGAAATTGGAACATTTTGGTTAATGTTTTTCATTTTTATTTTGTCTAAAAACCATTTCAAAAGTGCAGACATAAAGTGCATTCAAACATGCAACACAGCCCCTTATTTCACACCCTCCTTAAGTTGAGTTTAGGAGATTCACTGATAGGGGGATGAAAGTTTTTTTTACCTGTTCAAGTATCTTTTACTGTGTTTAATTGGAGCCCTGTAGTGTCTACCTGATGGGAACAGTTCGTATTCTGAATACAGGACATGAGCCGGGTCAGTGATAATTTTCCTAACCTGTTTAGCTTTAGTCTTCTCAAAGAGCATTTGGGAAGGATGCTCCCTTACCCCCATCACTTTCATTGCTGTGTGGACCAGTCTGTTTATCTATGATTTTAACTTAACTGAAAATCCTAACATAATATACTGTAATGTGCATGGATAAGTAGACACGTTGGCCGCTGGCTGACGGGTCGGACCGATTAAGTCGAGCAGTCAGCGATGTCTCCCGCGGTGCAGGAAATACGGGTTCGCGTCCCGGCCGTGGCAGTTCCTGTGGTTGCCCCCCGAATTCGCTGCAATACGCTTTATCACAGCATGATAAAATAGCATCATTAACTTCTGTCCAACCCCAAACACCCTGAGTCTGCGGAAAAGGTAGAGTCGCTGTTGGATCCTAGTGCATACAGAATTCCCACGGACATCCCAAGACAGATTACAGTCAATATGTACACTCAAGTATTTGTAATATTGAACCTGTGTTCATTATGTGTTATGGATTGGTAGTGGAGAATGATCCCCTAGATGTTCCATCCATCCATTATCCAAGCCGCTTATCCTAATTGGGGTCGCGGGATGCTGGAGCCTATCCCAGCACTCCCAGCAGTGGCCCTGTGATGGACTGGCAGCCTGTCCAGCGACTCTCCCCGCCTGCCACCCAATGACTGCTGGGATCCCCTATATGTTCTGGATCAAAAATAATTTCTTCTGTTTTCTTAGTGTTTACAATGAGATGATGGTCATCACACCATTGTACAAACGTTTTAACCTCTAAACTAAACCCAGAAATGCCAGTGTCTGTATCCATAAGTCCCCAAGATGACAGTGTCATCAGAAAACTTGACAACAAAGGTGCTGGGATGACTAGCCAACTAGCAATTCATTATTAGCCACAATACTGAACATCGTGATGAGCAGGCTGACAGAAAGTTTGCAGGACCTGTGGTTTTACCTGCAGGATCGCGTCGAAGGAAAAAACTTGTTGGGGATGTTTGACCGGGTTGCAGGCTGGTCAGGTTTATGCAGAGAAAAATATATATTTTTAGATTACCAAAGTAAACAAATCTGCAATTAATATCTCTAAGCAATTAATATCTGATTTCATTCAGATTTTATTTAGTTTATTCTGACCTGTCTACACCTGCCTAAGCTGCCTATTCATACTCAGCAGGGTGTGGTGAGATGCCTTTTCCAATCCTTAGGCTGTTTTGATTACACAATAATTCCCAGTACAACAATACATACAGCTTTCACCTCATCAAGCAGTTTCCATCAACATTTATCCAAGCTTTGACAATTCTTGTTTTCGTTGTAGGTTTAGTCTCTTTTTTAGCCTGAATATATCAAATGAGCATATCGGATCTTTTCTGTGTTTGTATTTGTAATACACACACACACTGTAAGATGCGACAGAAAAACTATGGTTCAGCAATATCCCTAAATACTAAACAGAGATCTGATGCGATAGCCGAAGCCTATGGTATACTCTTTCATCCGCGCCTTCTAATATTTAGATTGTCTTGACACAAGGAAAGCTAAACCCTTTCCTTCCACCCTCTTAAATCCTTACCTTGCATTTCCTTACTGCTGGAGATAATTAAAAGATTATGTTATTCTACCCATATGATTCCCATTGGTGAATACCTGAAATGTAGATGTGGATGTGACGTAAGCAGCACAACACAATACAATACAACTGTGCTATTAAGACAATTGGCCAGAGCCTCATTAGTATAAATGTTGCAACACTGAGGGGTTTGGAACTATTTTAAGCCTCCCTGATGGTCGTTTTCACTTCCTGGAATGATTTTTTATTGTTAAGAATATTAGCCCCAACTTTGTTTGCTGGCTGGAATTAGTTGCTGTGAAACATAAGCTTATTGAGCGTTATATCAAACGGTAATGGGGAGCTTTGGGACTTTCCCAAACTTAATCGTATATGTTTACTAGATTCCCATGACTGCTTCGCTCTGCTACCTAGAGCCAACTGTACTGTCGAGATGGAAGCTCCGAAAGTGTCAACGAAAGACATTTTGGAGCTCTGATTTTATTGGGACTTCTTCAAGGAGGTTTTGTGCAGCACAGTGCGTGGCTAACCTGATCAACCTCCATCTAACGCTCATTGGGTGTCAAACCAACTTTGGCCAGAAAACTCTGTAAGGACAGACGGGCACACAGGAGAGCAGGGTTGAGATGGGTGGAAGACTGACCTGGACTGGTTAGGATGGACGGACAGGTTAGGATGCAGACAGATACACTGGCAGGTGGGTAAAGAAACAGACATGTATTTTAAGTTTAGGGCAGACAGGCATATGGACAAACCCAACTGACAGACAAATGGACTAACCAAGATTAAAGTGGCTCCGAAAAGACATGGTGGAACACACACACACACACACACGCACACACACACACACACACACACACACACACACACACACACACACATAAATCGAAGGTCAACCCGAAAATGGAGGACAGCACCACTGCTTCCACTTGCTGAGTATGACATTACCCTACTATTTCCTGTAAATGACCATCAAGGACAGGAGAACTGTATGTGTGTGTGTGTGTGTGTGTGTGTGTGTGTGTGTGTGTGTGTGTGTGTGTGTGTGTGTGTGTGTGTGTGTGTGTGTGTGTGTGTGTGTGTGTTAAAAGCATTTGCCTTCCATGTGCGCAGATGTGGATGGACAGAGTGGAAACTATGATGGAGCCGGTTGGGTTTTGCTCATACATGAGCACATTGTTGAAGATGTGCGACCCCACACATAAACACGCTCATACAGACTCCAAAAAAAACCAAAACCATACATACACACAAATACACACAGGTGGCTGTAATTAGAATGCTGAGGGCTTTCATGGCACGAGATCAAACCACGCTTCGTTCAGCATCAGGAAATACAGAGTTCTGCTAGAGTTAAACACTTAGGCACACACACACATTCACATGCACACACAGCTATACTCTTCTTTCCTTGTGCCTCTCTCACATATTCTTATATTTGTATTGAAGTCGAAATAGGAAAAGGAATATGAATATGTATAGTTCTTGTGCTTGCTCTCTCCCTTTACACACACACACCCACACACCTACACACACACACACACATACATATAGAGCCATAATCCATGAATCATGCATTCTCTCATGCTCTCTCATCCTTTCTCCATCCCTCTTTCTCACACATGGATGGTGGCGGAGGAAAAGCTACCCTTAAGGCAGTGTTTTTGTTTAGTCTGCAATCTCACATGATCAGCAAAACAGTGCTTGGTTTGAGTTCAATGTTGAGAGTTTTACACACACACACACACACACACACACACACACACACACACACACACACACACACACACACACACACACACACACACACACTGTGTTTACATCTACACCAAAAGAACACAGAGTAGGTGCCGAGCAGGGGATTAGGTCTTAGATAAGCATAAGATGGACAACATTTCAAAAGCTAGCTAGAGGATATCCACAGCTGGTTTCTGCTACAGAGGTATGCAGAAGCTACACAGGTGATCGGGGCGGCCATTGGGTTATAAAAGCAGTCACGATGCTTCGGGGCGAATGGTTTGTACATGTCTTGATAGTTTACTTCTCATTTCAGTGACGTGGCGTAGTTACCTCTGTGCGGTTCACACAGTCTTTTTACTGGTCGTCTGGGTTGCACCACTGCACAGGTGAAATGAAAGTTGTTTCTCACAGGTTGCACACAACGTAACTATCCAAACTGAGTGGAATGATAGATACAGCAATAGGAAAACAGGAGCTTCATGTCATGAAAGTGCAGCAAATATTGCAGTACAGACTACCAAGTGAGCCCGGATGTGGATCTGGAGTGGTCAGAATTCGAACATTTTGGAGCTAGACACGTTTATTCAGTCTCCAAGCTACACTGAACCACGAGTCAATGCATCCAGACACAGTCTAGGCCAATTACCCCACTCTTCCAAGTCCTCCCGGTCACTGCTCCACCCCCTCTGCTGATCCAGGGAGGGCTGCAGACTACCACATGACTCCTCTGATACATGTGGAGTCGCCAGCCGCTTCCTTTCACCTGACAGTGAGGAGTTTCACCAGGGGGTTATAGCACATGGGAGGATCATGCTATTCCCCCCAGTTCCCCCTCCCCCCCAAGCAGGCGCCCCGACCGACCAGAGGAGGCACTAGTGCAGCGACCAGGACACATACCCACACCCAGCTTCCCAGCCACAGACACGGCCAATTGTGTCTGTAGGGATGCCCAACCAAGCCGGAGGTAACACAGGGATTCAACAACGGAATAGACCACCACGCCACCCAGACGCCCCATAGCAGCAACTCGGTCTTGTCGAAATATCCTTGAGCAAGATGCGAAACCCAAACTTGCTGATGTCTTTCATGCCACACTTACTAGGTACATGTAAAATGTAAGTGTTTATAGGATCCAGTCTGTAAAAGTGTTGTTCAGTAAGTCAGTTTGTCAACCAATGACTTGCCTCGGATGAAAAATGTGGAGTGGAGTTGCTTTAATTTGCTGCCGTCGGTCATTTTGTGAGAGTGGGTATCACTTGTATGGAACATTACTTCTCCTATGTGGAGACGTATGGGTGGTTCGGTGGGGAAGGTCTCTTGCAAACAAAGGCATGATTGTATACGACACGCTGACACAAGATGATGAGCCGAGCTGTGACACAGAACAATGAAATTCATTATCCCCGTTTGACGGATGTCACTTGACTAATTATGCGGGGAAGCCCGGGGGCTTTCAAATGCTCATTTTTTTCCTTATGAGGGGGGAAAAAAACCATTTAACCCGAAAGATTATATTTCTTGAGATTCCTACAATCATCTTGTGAGGTGTAATTTCATTACCTACTGGGCTCGACGAGGTGAAACAAGGGTTGCAAAAGAGCATTCCTTGTAAATCATTTTGCTGTTTGACAGTTTGGAGTATAATTCCACTCAGGAGAACTTGAGGAAAACTACACGTCTTACCTCCTCCCATCCAAATACGTCTTCATAACTATCAGTGTCATCAAGTCAAAAAGGGATCATTTTAGGTTTTCTGACACTTCTGACAACTGGTGGAAACTCTTAAAATTCTAATTCTGCTGCTCTGGTTTATTGAAGAATGTAGGAAATGACACACACACACACACACACACACACACACACACACACACACACACACACACACACACACACACACACACACACATATACACATGCAGAAACACACATGCACATGCATATGCAGAAACACACACACACACACACATACACACATGCAGAAACACACATACACACGCAGAACCCCCCCCACACACACACACACACAAGGACATACACATGCAGAAACACACACAAGCACTCAAAGAACCTCCTTAAATCTGCCCTCACACTGCAACTGCTGCCAGACAGCAAAAAACTCGGGGTAATCAACCCCATACTCACAACACTAATATGATGTGTGCACCACTGCATGCGCTGAAGTATGTGAGTGTGTGTGTGTGTGTGTGTGTGTGTGTGTGTTAGAGAGAGGGAGCGCCATACAAACACGTATTGTAAGCCTGTATTGAACAAGTTAGAGAAGCTGGAAGCAATTCACAGCAAAATGCTGAAGTGTGTTCATCATATTTCAGAGAGCTGGAACACTCTGTGGCACAACGTGTAATCACATTTGTAAATAGTATCATAAAGCTGTGCCTGTAAAAAGTTTGTTGTCTTGGCTGGGTTTGAGAGAGAGAGAGAGAGAGAGAGAGAGAGAGAGAGAGAGATTTTGAACAGAAGAGGCTATCAAGTGTTGAAACTGGGGGTGATGGTCAAGCCGTGTTTGTGTGTGTTGAGGGATAATGAGAACAAATTTCCCAGAAACATTTAAGATAAAAATAAGTTTACCTTGAGGAGTTTTCTTCATCAAAAATGGCACCTGGGTGTGTGTGTGCATGTGCGTATCTGTGTAGAATGTGTAGAATTGAATGATTCAATTAACTTGGAAAATGTCAGCGCCTCAGACACACGTCACCAATTTGATTGCCCACAAAATACAAATATAACCACAACCACAAAAAATACACACACACACACACACATAAGTTGTTAATCTGTCACGTGTGTCAGTGTTGTAGTTCAGCAGCTAAGTATGTATTAATGTCTGTTCTGCGGCCATGGCTAGTAAATCTCTCGCCCTCTTTATGCTTTTCGCGTCTTTCTGCGTCAGTCCTGACCGTGCTCCATCTTCACTCTCACTCGCTCATTTTCCCTCCCCCCCCTCTCTCTGTGTCTGTGTCTGTCTGTCTGTGTCTATTTGTAAATCTGTCAGCCTTTCTGTGTCTTTATCTCTCTCCCTCTCTCGCTTTCTCTCTCTCTCACACACACACACTCACACACACACACAACAGAGAACTGTGTAGTAGAGATTTTAATGATTTCCATCAGGCCCCAAGTCTACAGCCAAAAGTGTAAATTAATGACAAGGGTGACACACACACACACACACACACACACACACACACACACACACACACACACACACACACACCTTGACGAGGTCACATTATTTCTCAGGTTTCCCTCCATTAATCTGTACGACAACTTGGAGTCTTTTTCTCTCTTGGACCAAAATGTTTCACTTGAAAACTCTGTTAGCTAAACAGATAGGGCTCATAATGATGTGTTCTCTGAAAAAGCACACACACACACACACACAGGCAGCAAATGTTAAAATAGTGTTCACAACATGATGTCAGCATCTTTATCTTGGCATGCAAATTTCTCTTATTAAGACAGGACAGAGACAGGGGAAGAGATGCAACAAAAGCCCTCAGTTGCACTTGAACTCACGTCTTTGACTTTTGGCCTGAGTTAACAAGATACATGCTGAACAGGTTGAACCACAGAAGCCCCAACTTCTCATGGCTGCACATCATATTTTTATCACATTGGGATTCAATGATTTCAAAAAACAAACTGTATGTCGGTCCTGTGATGGACTGGCAGCCTGTCCAGGGTGTCTCCCTGCCTGCCGCCCAATGACTGCTGGGATAGGCTCCAGCATCCCCGCGACCCTGAGAGCAGGACAAGCAGTTTGGATAATGGATGGCTGGATGGAACTGTATGTTAGCTAGGTGGTTGGAAGGGTTGTCTTATATGAGGAAAGGTAGGTGGGTCTAGATTTATTTAGACCAGTGTTTGTATTTTGTGTTTCAGAGTGCAAGCTTAAAGTAACCAGTTCAGGGTGTCTGGGTGGCGTGGCGGTCTATTCCGTTGCCTACCAACACAGGGATCACTGGTTCAAATCCCCGTTTTACCTCCGGCTTGGTCGGGCATCCCTACAGACACAGTTGGCCGTGTCTGCGGGTGGGAAGCCGGATGTGGGTATGTGTCCTGGTCGCTGCACAAGCACTTCCTCTGGTCGGCCAGGCCACCTGTTCGGGGGGGAGGGAGAACTGGGGGGGATAGCATGATCTTCCCACGCACTATGTCCTCCTGGTGAAACTCCTCACTGTCAGGTGAAAAGAAGCGGCTGGTGCCTCCACAAATATCAGAGGAGGCACGTGGAAGTCTGCAGCCCTCCCCGGATCAGCAGAGAGGGCGGAGACCAGAATGGCTCGGAAGAGTGGGGTAATTGGCCAAGTACAACTGGGGGAAAAAGGGAGAAAAAAGTCCGCAAAGAAAAAAGTAACCAGTTCAAAAATATAGTGTGTGTTATGTGGCAACTTTGGTTAACAAAATCCTTCAACAATTTCTTAAAATTACCATGGCCGGTTAGAAAAATATGCTTGTGTCTGGACCTTGGGGGTTGGAATGGAAGACAGAGCTTGCATTAGAGACATTTTGGGCTAAAAGAGCATACACACACACACACACACACACACACACACACACACACACACACACACACACACACACACACACACACACACACACACACACACACACAAAACACTCAACGTGATGACCATGTAATCTATTCTTTGATACTACGACAGGCAATGGTGGGCTTCAGTAAAACCATAACATGCGGTTTCATTCTTCCCAGTGTCTCCTGTATCAGTGACTAATGTAAATGTAATGACAGTGTGTGTTGTAGTAGGGGGCGGGGGGGGGGGTCACTGGTGACAGCCCAACCACCTCCTGAAGGCTGAAGGCTGATGGTGTTTCTTCTGTTGTTAACCCCAGTCTCTTGTTTCTGGCAGTGTGTCCCTTCAGAAATTGTGTGGGTTTTTTTTAATTTTTTTTATAGCCTGCCGGCCCAATGACTGCTGGGATAGGCTCCAGCATCCCCGCAACCCTGAGAGCAGGATAAGCGGTTCAGATAATGGATGGATGGATGGATGGATATTGGCTAGGCAGTATTCAATAAAGAAAATCCAGGACAGAGGAGATAGATGGATGCATGAATGGATGGAGATAGATGGATGCATGGATGGATGGATGGATAGATAGATAGATAGATAGATAGATAGATAGATAGATAGATAGATAGATAGATAGATAGATAGATAGATAGATAGATAGATAGATAGATAGATAGATAGATAGATAGATAGATAGATAGATAGATAGATAGATAGATAGATAGATAGATAGATAGATAGTTTGCAGCCAGATTCTCAACCATTAGTCTGAGAGGACTTGTGTAATGTATGTGTATTTTAGTCAAGGGGTCTACTTAAAAGCCCCTCCAATCCTTGTCACAATTGGAAAGGATTGGAGGGATGTTTCAACTTCAACTACAGCGATTGGTCAGAGCCAACTCCTTTGAGAAATCCTCTATTTGCTCGCCCACTTTCTAAAAAGAGTTAAGAGCACTGGGTCAGATCCAGAACGGCACCGTTGGATTGCAGTGGGACTCATTGTCTTGCTCAAGGACACTTTCCCCAGGCGGATGATTACCCTCATGGGATTTTGACCATCTATCAGGGAAAATTGAAGTTTGGTCTTCCTGTTAACTATGTTGCAATAAGGAGCTCAACTTGTGGTGGTTTTTGCCCGAGTCGTTAAATAAAATATAAGTCTTGGGGTGAATTATCAGCTAGCATTGGTTGAGGATGTTATCGATCATTTTCAGAAGCTCTACTTTAGGTTGATTTGGTTTGTTAGTGTTCACCTTCGCACTCAGCTACACTCAGGCTATATTACACACAGTTGTGTAGTTTAAGCCAAGACTTTAAAACCGTGCCAACATGGCAAGATACAGAAATACAGAAACCTGCATAGGTGAAAACAAACACACACACACACACACACACACAAACAAGAAGTCTTTGTCTCTTGTTGCCTGTCCTTTGTCCTTTTCTCCCTCTTGCTCTCCCTCTCTCTCTTGCTCTCTCTCTTGTTCTCTGTCACATATACACATATTCACATACACGTTGTCCTTCTCTCTGCATAACATATCCAGTGTCTCTATATTAAAACTTGGAAGGACATGACCCTTTAGGAAAACATAGGCCCTAACACACACACACACACAGACACACACACTTTCACATATTAACGCAGATACACACACACCTACACACCCGTTAGATGGTGGTACACATATTTCTGAGTGCCCATGTCCAATTGCCACCTTCTCTCTGCAGACCTGAGAGTAAATACAGGGAAGGGTTATACAAATAGACACACACACACACACACACACACACACACACACACACACACACACACACACACACACACACACACACACACACACACACACACACACATACACACACACACACAGTGGTACCAAGCCAGTGAATGTGTGAATTGTTGCACGCTGCTGTGCCATTTGCCTCCTAAAGAGCAGGAGAAAGAAAGAAAGGAAGAGACAGAAAGAGGGAGAATTGACAAGAGAGTCAGAGAGCCAGAACCAAAAAAGACAGAGAGGGTACAAGTGCAAGAGAGAAAGTGGGAGGGAAGGAAGAGGTGTGGGCAAGTGTGAGAAATGGAGAACGACAAAGAAGAATGAAGAAAACATTTTTAGTTATTAGTAGATTGTGTGTGTCTGTGAGTTTTTGTCTGTGTTGAAATGCCTTTACTTTATACCCTGTATGTGTGATTGAGCCCTGTCTTTCTGTCGGCACAATGACGTAGATTCGTCACGTATTCTCATTGGTACCGTGTGTGTGTGTGTGTGTGTGTGTGTGTGTGTGTGTGTTGCGTGCCTGTAGAGTATATATTCTGATGTGCATGTCTCTGTGCATGTCTATTTGTCAGCGTGCTTGACGTGAATGCATGCATGTGGCTGCATGCGTTGAAGTATATATGTGTTGTTTCAGGCAACAGGCAGCATATCTGGCTGAACGTTAGATAGTGGAACAGCATCAGAGGACAGAACACAGCTTTGTTGTTTATTAAATACAGCTGAAGTAGGGAAGCACATACATTTTGGACGTGGCAATCTACTGCATGTTCTAACTTCAACTTATTAGTTCTTAGATGATGGTATTCTGCATTTTTATAAAGCTTAAGTGCTCTGTTGGTCTCATACACAGTATTTCTTTATGAGTTAGACCACCAACCCATCAAGCTAATTCCTTGTATGTGCACACTTACTTAGCTAATGAAACAGATTGTGGTTCTGATGCTGACAGGCATACTATTAATGGGTTCAAGCCCAAAACAGGCTCACCTGATAACGAAGCCAAAGTCCATTCCTTTATGAGTAATACCTGTAGCACTTCCAAGTTGGCTGTTGTTGAATGCCAGTCTTGTAAAGTATGGCAATGACAAAGTAAATTGTTAAATGAATCTTAAGATATTCATTATTGCATCGACAAGGACGTGCCACTTTAAACTAATTCAAATGTAGAGGACACATATGGAATTGAAGCAGTGGTCAGCATCAAGGGGGCAAAGTAGGGTGTGGCTAAGGCGTGCAGTGGAGATACACCGGGCGAAAGATATGACAGCCAGGGATTTGAACTTGCAACCTCACAATAACTGTTTGGCATAGAGCTCTAGTTACCATTTTTATGAGAGTCTTGGGTGGCCAAGTTGTACGCCAAAGTATGGTGTTAACAACTCTGTGGTTTGGGGTTTGATTCGCATTGGGACCACACATGTTTATCGTGCACTCGGTTCTTTGAATGTCTTTGGATGAAAAGATTGCTCTAACTACCTGCATGAATGAATATTAGAGAGGTTATATGGTCTTCTATGGAACATCTCTGGTCTTTTCATATATATATATATATATAAAATCTCCCTCTCACCCTTGTCTGGTGTGTGTCTTCCTCAAGTTCAGGTCCTCTACTGAGGCCTGGAAGTTTGAATGTTCTGCACAGTATCTTAGCTGTTCCTAGGACTGCACTCTTCTAGACAGATCACAGAAATTTGAATCGGTTCATCTGGACACAACGTTTATCTCCCAATAAACGTGTTCAGATGAACTGATTCAACTTTCTGTGATTTCCTTACCTGGATTATTGAGCATGCATAAAAACATCTCATGGACAGAGACCTCAAATATTGTTCCTGGAATCTGCTGGAGTCACTCTCCCAGTTTGGGGGTCACAGCCCCTAGTGCTCCTAGACTCCTAGTCAGTCCTGCTCCTAGACCACTGGGACTACTGTGGATTTCACCATCCACATCTGATCTAGTTCTTCCTTCAGCACATGGTATTTCTCAAGCTTCTCATGCTCTTTCTTCCTGATGTTGCCGTCACTCGGGATTGCTACATCGATCACTGCTGTTGTCAGTATATGTGTATTCATCAGTTCCAGGTTCTTGGCCCTTGTCTGTAAATGTCTTGTTCCAGTAGCCCATTTCTCATCAGGTTGCCCTGATTCCCCAACACCTGATGCAGACCTTGTTAACCCAGACAACATCTGAGCTGGTATCACTGTATTTGAGTTACTCTCACTCATATCTGAGGTAGTTGGCTTGGATAGCAATAGGAGTCTAAGCCATAGACTCTTACTGGAGACTCGTCCCAACTGGGGTTTGAACCCCTATCTCTGGCATGAAAGCCAGCATTCTTACCTACTGAGCTAGCCAGCTGCCTTCCGATTTGTACTGACTACAGACTGGAAGCCCCCAAGTCCAAATGGGAGACACCACCAAAGATGGTTGAGAGTGGAAATGCTAAGATCCTGTGGGACTTTAAGTTCTAGACTGACAAGCAGGTGCTGGCTAACCAACCAGACATTATGGTGGTCGACAAGGAACAGAAGACAGCAGTAGTGATCAAGGTAGCAATCCCGAGCAGTGGCAACATCAGGAAGAGCATGAGAAGCTAATGAAATACCAAAGGCTGAAGGAAGAACTAGAATGGATATGAAAGGTGAAATCCACAGTAGTCCCAGTGGTAATAGGAGCTGACGCTTCAGCTGACACTACATTTAAACAGAATGGGAGAACTCGCACATCCTTGAGGAACACCTGTGTTAATGACTTTAGACTCAGATGATGTCCAGTTCACTCAGACCTGCTGGGTCCTGTTGGTCAAAAAGGAGTGATACCACCTGATGATATATGGGTTAACAGACATCTGTCTGAGCTTACTGAGAAGGATGTGTGGCCGGCCGCAGGGTATTAAAGAGCTGAAGTCTACAAACAGCAGTCTCTCCTAAACACCTCCATGCCTCCACAGGTATGTCATCTATCAACTTCCTGACCGGTGTTATAAGCCCCTAACCAATGTGGCAACATCGTTGGTTAAAAAAAACAAAACTGTATGAGTGCATTTCTACATAATATTTAGATCAGGTTTGATGGCTCAGAGGAGAACATGTCCAAAGAAGCCTTCTAAAGGATTATCAAAGGGTAGACTGGGAAATGAAATAGACTTAGTTTAGTCTGCTGCCTATTGTGTATCCTCTCACCTTGCACTGTCTGGGAGGTTAGGCCATTTCTGAATGAATGCATTTATAACTCTCAACTATTATAATGGATGGATGCAAACACAAAAATATCAAAGAAAAAAAAAGTTAAAAAAATTGCTCAAATGTAGAGTTTGTAGGTGTATAGTGCCAGGAATATTCTAGCCCACCAAAAAAAAAAACACCTCAGTAGTGTAGTAAACTGCAGTTTACTACACTACTGTGTGTACTACTACACTACTACACAATAACCCATAAGGCCATTCTTTACTAATATCGCCCTGTCTCATGATGATATGTGCAGGTGCAGTGTATGCGAGGCATTTAAAAGTGTTGTTATCCCACAGTGTGTACTGTTTCTGAAACGTGATGTTCAGGGTTGTATATATTGCATGATTTCTGCTCCCATCCATTAGAAACATTCTGTCTTTCTCTATAAAGGGTGTGGATATCATTCTGGTCGTTTCTCTGCAGAAAAAAAGATTCTGTTTTTATTCTTTTAATCGTAATTATTTTTTTATCATCGTTTATTGTTTGGTCTTCAAAGAGGGCCAGGATACATTACCCAGAATTCAGTGTTGTTACCCAGAATGCTGTGCTGCCAAATACCCTCACATTCATTGTATTTGGCAAGTAAAGGGATTTGGATTCTGATGTGTGGCAGTGCTGTGATGTGCGTGTGGTAGATAGGTTGTTTTTGGGGGGCTTGGGAGTGAGGTAGGTGGCCTGGAAAACGGGGGGGGGTGACGGGAGGGGGGCTGGGGCTTGTTAGTTGTGTTGTGTAAAGGGCGGGAGCTATGGGAGGTTTGGATGGTTGTGAGAGCTTTAAACCGTTGTTCCCCATTCAGATCAAACCTCGGCACCGCTCACCATCAAACACACCGCCCTCTCAGAACATGCCACGCATGTGGCAATTGGGAGGGCAGGGGTGGAGAGGTTACTGGAATACCATCCCCTCAAGTTACCACTTAGTCAAAAAACCCAGGAACAAACACGCTCACCAACACGCACATACACACACACACACCTTCAGACATATGATACACTGACATGTGCTCACACATATGCACGTATCTAGACACATGCACACATTTACAGTGCTCTTATTGCAGACGCGTATACAAAGGTGTACACACACACACACACACACACACACACACACACACACACACACACACACACACACACACATATGCACGTACGTGCACCCCCTTGGCATTTTATTAGGAGCCCTCGGGATGCATTTTGTGTATCGTGTTAGCATTTCAGCTCTCTCTTTTATAAGCCTGTCCAGATAGTGGTGTTTCAGAGACGCCTGGAGCGAGACGAAAAACAATGCGCTCACACGTGGTCTGCTAAAGTCCACACACAGCCATAAACGCAAGCTTTTGTGCATCATTCATTTACATTATCCATTTACACATACACGTAAGGCAATCATACATACACGCAAACACATGTGCGCACACACATGCACGCATGCACACACACACACACACACACACACACACACACACACACACACACACACACACACACACACACACACACACACACACACTATGCTTGCAGGTGGTTCAAGGCTGGTTGGTTCCTTTTGTTTCGTTGTTACCAGCATCAGATTCTGATTGAGGCCTCTAGTTCTTGCCAAACTTTCTCTCTTGACTTACCCCCCCCTTCTATTTCTCTCTCCCTCTCCCTCTCTCTCTCTCTGCCTCTGTGTGTGTGTGTGTGTGTGTGTGTGTGTCTCTCTCTCTGTCACTCGGCTAGAACCTGTCATGTATTTTGACAGACCTGAAATTGCGCATCTGTATAAGTACCCGACAAACACACACACACACACACACACACACACACACACACACACACACATGCACACAAGGGCCCCTCAGAGACACTGCTTCCATCTTGAAGCAGTTCTCACCGTAAAACACCAGACAGATGTTTGTACGGCTTTTGATGGTTGCCACTATCAGTGAGCGAAGATGTGCTTGGAGAGGAAAATGAAAACATCAGCCGGGGAAAGTTGTCCTTGTAAAGGATGATACAGATGGAGGAGGGTTTGTCCCTGCATGGTGTGGTAGTGATTTGTTGCTGCTCTGGTATTTCTGTACCTGAAAGGAATAATTGGGAAGGAAATATGCCTTTATTTCACACACAGTAAAGGACAAGGATTGACTTGGTACCATGACTGTTGTTTGTACTGCTGTACCGTACAGTAGTACAAAGGGAGTACAGATGCATGATTACTTCTGACATAGAGTACTTATAGATCAAATGGATATGGGAACTTGTTGTGAGCAGTTTCATGTAGGAACTATTTTCTTAGACCAAACTACACCTACATGAAACTGCTCACAACAAGGTCTGTGGGCTATCTTGAGTAAGAGGAAAAAGATGTATTTTTAATTTTGGGGTGAACTGTCCCTTTAAGGCAACAGGCAGGTTAGTCTTATTTACATGACAAATGGCAAAGTGGCATGGCAAGAACCGGAATAAAAGTCACTGGGTTTCCTCCGGGTGCTCCGGTTTCCTCCCACAGTCCAAAGACATGCAGGTCAGGTGAATCGGCCGTACTAAATTGTTCCTAGGTGTGAATGTGTGTGTTGACCCTCTGACGGACTGACGGCCAGTCCAGAGTCTTCCCACCTGCTACCCAATGACTGCTGGGATAGGCTCCAGCATCCCTGCAACCCTGAGCAGGATAAGCGGTTTAGATAATGGATGGATGGATGAACTGATGACATAATTTCATATGTAAATATGCATTTAATACATCACGCTAGCTTTTTGGAAGATGTACCACATAGACCTAGGTATAGTAGAAAATGTTTGTTTTGCCCTGTATGGAGTACCAGATGGGTCAGGCAAACAGGAGAGTGAGAATAGTTGATCTATCAGATTTGCATCAAGGCAATATTCAAATACAAGTCTTTGCATGTGTTTTGAAACTCTAGGAGTTCCAGAAGGGGGCAGGACAACACAGAAGTCACCCAAATTCGCTTACGAAACTTCTTGTTTTCTCTCTCTTCCTCGACAGATGACTCCAGCTCGGGGAGAGGTGGCGCGGGGGCGACTGAGGGAGATTCTGAAAACACCCCTGAACTGGCTGGGAAACTGGGTAATAGATCCTAATCACTTTAATTAATTAATTAATTAATTTAATTGTACTTAAATTCCATAACTAAAATTTCAATCCTGTTAAAACGACCAATTAAACCAAGCTGGTATACTGTCATACTGTTTTAAAACTAAAATAGTTTTGAAAATCTCAAATACCCCACTACCTTCAATCATTTATCCAACACGTTGCAGCACACTTGTCAGTGTGTGTGGTGTATATACACACATTCATAGGATGCTGTCACCCCATTTATACATTTGTGCAATACACACACAAACATCTGGGTGGTTGTTTACGTCCGTATTTGGCTCTGACAGAGAGGGGGCCATTGGTGCGAGGTGTGATTTAGATAAGTTTCTTTCATCCCTCCCTCCTCTGGTCCGCTTGGATTTCCTGTCATGACACTTAGCACCAACTGCATGTGCTCACTGTTTTCACATTCCTACAAACACACAAGCTTTACCACAAACACACCGCAGACACAGACACATATTCTGTCTTTATGCCCATATCTCGCTCTCTCTCTTTCTTTCTCTCTCTCGCTCTCCCTCTATCTTTTTTGCCTCTTTCGTATATTGTTCACCATGTCTCTTTCCTTGTTCACATTTCTCTTTTAAAGGAAAAATAAACTCCTAAAAATGCAGTTAGGATAGATAAGATAGATTTTGACATGAATTAATGAATCGCTCCAATGATTGAAAATAAAGAGCTCATACAGCTAAGATAGTCAACTGTGAAACTTGCGTTTTTAAGCAGAATTGAGGATTTCAGGGGCGTCCCGGGGGTTCACCTGGTAGAGCGCATACCACATAAGGCTGAGTCCTTACCGCAGCGGCCTGGGTTCGAGTCTGGCTCGGGCCCTTTGCTGCATGTCACCCCCTTTCTCTCTCTTGACTATCACTAAATAATAAAGGCAGAAAATGCCAAAAAAAAAGAATGGAGGATTTCATGGGCGCCACCATCGAAACTTTTTTAGGCTATCAGAGCCTGGCTGGCTAGTAATGCCTTGACATCATGGAGGCTCCACACGGCGAGTTACACTTAAGGCACGGCTGGAGCAGTGACTGGGACAGCTCGGAAGAGTGGGATAATTGGCCAAGTACAATTGGGGAGAAAAGGGGGGGGCACTTAAGGCAGTGCGATTGCATGTCACTACATCAACCAATTTTTACCTCATTGTCCTACTCTAAGGGGCCACTGTTAGTCTAATTTAAACGTGTTGCCTTAGTCACTTTCACCAACTTGTCTGAGGACGTTGATTTTATCCTATGCATTTTGCGCCTTTGTTGCTAACGAGGAGGCCAGCGGAGTTTGCGTATGTTACAGCATGCATCGTCCTCCAGCGGACTCCATGCTGCCTTTTAGTGGCATTAGAGCAGCAATACAAACATGCCTGAATCTTCTCTGATGGGCTCTCAATATTACAGGCTACCGACTCGTGCATGTATTTACATTACATTTACTATCTATCCCTTTAACATACGCACACACACACACACACACACACATAAATGCTCTCATACTCACACTTTTCTTTGGGCTGTGTGTTCTCGTTTCACACACACACACACACACACACACACACACACACACACACACACACACACACACACACACACACACACACACACACACACACACACACACACACAAGTCCCTCAATATATCTCCCCCTCTCTCTGTCTGATCAAAGGCGGTCAGTTGCTGGGTCAGGAGTATTTTTACACTGTGAAGTGTGGCGCTCAAGAGGCCCCGCTGGGACCCAGAACAACCCTAACCTCTTGGCCTTCTCTGACTCTCACCTTCTCTCCTTCCCTCCATTACACCCAACCTCATCTCTTGCTCTCCCTTTTTCATCGTTTTGAGACCTCGCGTTCTACCCCTTCCACACCCTCCCAGCTTTTTCTCTCTCTCTGTTTTTATTTCTGTCCACAGTTACTTTCTGCTTTGTTTCTTTTTTTACACACTCTCCCCTCTTGCCCTCTCTGCATGGTCTTATCTCAATTTGTCCGTCCCTCCCAAAGCTTCAGTTTGCACCAAGCGTCACCCCCAACTCTCTTTTTTTCTTTGTTTTTGCTCATTTTTCTCTTAATCCAGTTCAACCGAATACAGTTTAGTTGCATTTAGTGCAGTTTAAGACACTTGTGTTCAGTTTGTTTGGTTCGGTTCAATTATTCAATTCAATTTATGCGACGGTGAGACATGAACGGCTTTGCCAAAACTTCTAAAGAAAAAAACAAAAGCAAAACATCACCTTCTCTCTCTCTGCGTGCTATTGACTCTGTCTGCTCACAGTTCAGCTGCAGTCCAGCAGCCTTCTTTACAGACCGGTGCGTCGCCAGAACTTTAAAGCCTTTGGGTATGTTTGTTTTGTCAACTGGCCCGGCCTTGGGGAATTATATTCCGCTGAGTAATGCTGCCATGTACGAATACCTCCGGATCTGAGCTTGCAACCCCGTCACATAACTCTCCGCCCCTGTTTGTTTACTCAGTGTTGGAATAATAATGAAATAGGCGGAACTGTAGTTGTTTCAGTTTAATTTATCGCTCCACAGAGTGGCTGCCGTGGGCACATGGGGGCTGTAAAATCAAGCGCTCCTGTGACTGATTTCTCCCTCGCTGACTGGATGCTCTTTTCTCTTTGATCTCGTCTCACTGTTTGCTGATTGCTTTATAAGAGATGTGTGTGTGTGTGTGTGTGTGTGTGTGTGTGTGTGTGTGTGTGTGTGTGTGTGTGTGTGTGTGTGTGTGTGCACGCATGTCTATTTGTGTAACCCTTCCCTGTATTTACTGTCAGGTCTGCAGAGAGAAGGCGGCAATTGGACATGGGCAGTCAGAAATATGAGTACTACCATCTAGGCCATTTTATGCCTTTTAAGACGTGTGCATGAATAGATGTTAAGGGTAATGCTTAATTTGTGTCTGGCTTTTTAGGAACTGTACAGAGGTACAAATATCTATGACCAGATTCATAGGGCACCTGGCTAGTTCAGTGGGGTTCTCAGAGGAAGCTGTATGTGTAATTGAATGCATGGGACTCGGCATTCATGAAGGCATCTGGAGTTCTGAAAGAGCGGAGAAGGCCTGCAGAGCTGGGAGAGATGCAATGGCACAGTGAGGAAGCCATAGGGGAGCAAAACATGTGTACAAGTGTTTTCTCCTTCCTATGCCCATATGTATGTCTGTGTGTTAAGTATGCTGTCGTGCATATGTTTAAACACTTGCACAAGGTAAAAGAAGAAGTGGCTGAAATATTTTTAAGCCAAAAAATTATATTAGAATCAGAATAAGAATCGGTTTATTTGGCCAAGTATGTGTAGGCCTACACATACAAGGAATTTTACTCCGGTTCCTGCATTGCTCTCCGTGTACTTGCACAGAAATATTGACTGCTAGCCATTACGAATTACCAGTATACCAAAAAGCATGCTGTCATATTGTTACAGCGTCACATAAATTTCCTGCCCCAATCTTTGGCAGGGATCTAAACACATCTGCCTATCTTAATCTAATTCAGCTATCACTGATGTTGGCTTGTTTCCTGATACAATGTTCACTAAGCTAACTAGGCCAGAAAGCAAGTAAATCACCAGCCTAGTACTGGTTATAAATTATGTTTCTTAACAGCAACATCATAGGGACAGAATTTACTGTCCAGGAAGTGAGAACCCTTGGGGGAAAAAGGGCTTTATGTCATAACCTTCTCAGACTATATGGTTTTAATCTCTCCAATTGTCCAGTAAAAGTGTCATATTGAATATGTGGGGATTCAAGCATCTCTTTAAATCTGTTCTCTCTTTTCGTGGTCTGAAGATCACTGCAGGAAAATATAAAACTGCTCTGTCAAGCCTTATTCCTGAAAACTGTTTCTTCAGCTCCTTTTTTCCCCATTTTCTGCGCTGTTTTTGAGGTAACTTGCGAGGCTACGTTTTGCCTTGTTAAGACAAAAGGTGTGTGTGTGCGTGTGTGTTTCTAGCCAAAATCGATCCATCGTGCGTATATGTGCCCTTCTGTCCTCTCTGTGTATCTGAATTGTGTATGTGTGTATAAATAGATAAAATGGATGGCGCAAGTTCATTCAGGAAACTCTTACTGACTTCTCAACTAGCTGGTGTCAGCCACATATTACAAATACACAAGTTGCAATTGCCCCTGCAGTTTAACTCGATGAAACCAGTTGTGTTTCTTACGTATACCTAAGCTTGGTTTGTGGTGCTCACCCACCTCCCCCCAACCTGAACCTTCTTTGAATCTACTGTATGTACAGTAAGGAGACTTGTACTCCATGTTATTGATAGTCTTAGTGTACTTTAGATGCAGTCTGTATCCAGCAGATCCATTCATTGCCAAAGCTTTAAATCATATTGGCACTCTCATGCAATTTTATGTATACTGTATGTATATGCAGATGGGTGACAAATGAAAGGAAAAATCTGAATGCTTGACCCTACAGTAAGGGGGTCCGAGGCCTCTGTTATGCTTTGGGGTACGTTTTCCTGGCATGGTTTGGGTCCACTTGTCTCCTTAGAGGGAAGGGTCACTACAAATCAATACAAAGTTAGGGCATCCAGGTGGCATAGTGGTCTATTCCATTGCCTACCAACACGGGGATCAGCAGTTGGAATCCCCGTGTTACCTCCAGCTTGGTCGGGCATCACTATAAACACAATTGGCCATGTCTGCGGGTGGGAAGCTGGATGTGGGTATGTGTCCTGGTTACTGCACTAGCGGCTCCTCTGGTCGGAGGGGGCACCTGTTCAGGAGGGAGAGGGAACTGGGGGAATAGCGTGATCCTCCCACACGCTACATCCTCCTGGCAAAACTCCTTACTGTCAGGTGAAAAGAAGTGGCTGGCGACTCCACATGTATCGGGGGAGGCATGTGGTAGTCTGCAGCCCTCCCCCGGATCAGCGATCAGGATGCCTCAGAAGAGTAGGGTAATTGGCTGGATACAATTGGAGAGAAAGGGGGGGGGGGCACAAAAAAACAAAATGATTCCGAGTGATCACCCTTATCCTATGATGAGACATTTCTATCCTGATGGAAGTGGTCTCTTCCAGGATGACAATGCCCCCATCCACAGGGCATAAAGGGTCACTGAATGGTTTGATTAGGATGAAAATGATGCAAATCATTGCTATGGCCTGTGAACTCACCAGATCTCAACCCAATTGAACACCTATGGGAAGTTTTGGACCGACGTGTTAGACAGCACTCTCCACCACCATCATCAAAACACCAAATGAGGGAATATATTTTGGAAGAATGGTGTTCCATCCCTCCAGTAGGGTTCAGAGACTTGTAGAATCTATGACAAGGAGCATTGAAGCTGTTCTGGAGGCTCGTGGTGGCCCAATACCTCACTAAGACATTTTATGTTGGGTTTTCCTTTCATTTGTCACTCGTCTGTACATGTGAGTTGTCCTGATTGAAATGATATTTTCTCAACAACATGCAAACCCCTCCCCATCTCCATTTTAACTTTTTGTCTCTCCACTTGGAGTTCGTCCACGGTTCACACAGCCGGCCAAGATGAGGAAACGCGTCATCGCTCGCCCGGTGGGGAGCTCAGTGCGCCTGAAGTGCACGGCGAGTGGGAACCCTCGCCCCAACATCATTTGGCTGAAGGACAGTCGCCCTTTAGTGGAGGAGGAAAGAGGAGCTGTAGGAGGAGATGGAGGAGGGGAAGGGAGGAAGAAAAAGTGGACCCTGAGTCTGAAGAACCTGACGCCGGAGCACAGCGGCAAGTACACCTGCCACGTCTCCAACCAAGCAGGAGAGATCAACGCCACCTACAAAGTGGAAGTCATACGTGAGTCGGATGCTCTGCTATTCATGTTGGGTTGAGTGTTGGTTTTGGATTTGCAGCAGGCTTACGTGACGTGTGTCAAGCGCTTACGTGGAAAAACACTGAAGAGAATAGTAGCTAACTTCCTCCTTGAGGGAAATGTTCCTCAAAAGCCCAGCACTCCCAGAATCCTTTGCAAGACAAAGGCTTATGTACCATGTAGCATGGTATAATACACTTTTCTAAAAGTCTTGTCCAAGGCTGGTTATCACTTACTATTTCAACTGTTTAAGTTATTTTATGCTTTACTGTCAAGTAGTAGCCAATGCTAGCAAGTATGGTGGCATTTTTTCTGCTTTTTCAGAGGGAGGGAAGTGGAGAAAATTGTCCAACTAGAGAAGTTTATTTTTGAGAAAGTTTCTAATGTGTCATGTAACGTGTTGCTATCTATCATACAAGATGGAGGTGATATGCCAGTTCAGTTGGATGATAATAATTAATAAGATGTTCTTTAACGAAGGCTTTATGGGTAAGAAAGTGTGTAAGTGATGGAACTGCCTTAATGTCCGTCTCCCACTCAGGTAGCTCGATAGCAAAACATAAAACGGTATCAAAATACTGTACACAGGAAGAAAAAGAAAGATAAATTTGAATTTGATTAACAAATTTGACAGTCAGAGATCAACACTGTAGACTATGATTTAAATGTGAAACTTTAACTTTCCCACTGCTTTTATATGTGCTGTTTGTGGATTTGCCAACACAGTATTCCCTCTCCAACAGTCTTTGAATTCGTATTGGAATAAAAAGACATAGGAATAAAGAAAAAGACTTTTTATGAGCGTACTAAAGCCTGTGTACATTGGACTAGTACTTGTCGGTTTTGAAAATTAAAGGCAAACGTACGTCAACCTGGATTCCTCTTGTTTGGAAGTTGCAAAATAGTGGTACAAAGACCCCATTCTTCGAGGAACTAGCTAACACCGTCAACCAAGAAGTTTTTTTCTTCTTTTTTTTTAAAGCCACAGTCCTCTTTCACTTTAGTGGCATTTATTGATCCCTACCGGTCTATAAATGTCATTGAAGCGAGGAAAGAATGTTTAGTTCTTTTGAGTTTGTAAGTTTTTTATACTAGCGGTGTACAGCATACCTAAAAAAAACACAAGTACTGTGAAAGTTTGCTGTGGTGAGTTGCTGTGAGTGTGTTTTGATATATTTGGAAAAGCCTCAAAATCTGTTTTAAGACTGTTTGGTATTGTGCTCGTGTTCACCGTATGTTCCGCGTGCTGAGTGTGATGGTCTAGTGTTGAGGTCTTAAGGGCCTGGCTTCTCTCTCTCTCTCTCTCTCTCTCTCTCTCTCTCTCTCTCTCTCTCTCTCTCTCTCTCTCTCTCTCTCTCTCTCTCTCTCTCTCTCTCTCTCTCTCTCTCCCCAACACATCTGTTCTGGATTAAGCCACAGCTGTAGCCGTTCCTCAAGAGACGCATGTTGCTGCACATGCACGAGCACGCGCGCGCACACACACACACACACACACACACACACACACACACACACACACACACACACACACACACCCCAAGAAGGGAAAATAAATCAAACCCCCGCTCGCTCTTGTCAAATGTGACATTTTCTCCATCGGTAGAGATTCGCTCGGCTGTCAGTCATTTCCAATGGTTAAGAAGGAGAGAGGGGAAAGAACGGAAGCGCCGGTGTAACCGAGCTTTTTTTTCCGCTCTCCATTTTGGCGTACTTTTAAGTTAGCATAAGACAACATACTCTAATTTAGTGCTGAAACGGTTAATCGATTAGCCGATCGGCAAAAAATAAATCGATTATGATTTTTAGGTCATCTTTTAATTTATTTACTATCAATTTAAAATACCAAACATTTGCTGCATAGATTCACAAATGCTGAGATTTGCGTGCCCTTCTCTGATTCAGACCATTATAAAATGATCACTGATTGAATTGATTGATTTTTTTTTCAATTGATTTTTGAATCTATTTCTTTGGGTGGCTGATCACACTAAGTAAACAGTTTCAAGGACACCACTTTAGGCTCTGGGAACTTGCAGTGGGTATATTTTTATTATGTTTGACATTTTAAAGACTATGTGATTAATTGATTCTTTGAGAAATTGATCAAAAGACTAACCGATAATGAAAATAATCGTTAGTTGCAACTCTGCTCTTATTGCATTACTGTTGGATACCTTAAATGTGTCTGTGCTTGGTTTTTACTTGCTTACTCACTTGTGGGCAAGGTTGATCCTGGGAGGAAACTCGGCCTCTGAAGAAACAGGGCTTTCATATTAAACGCATGTTACCTAAGCAGGTTGTCTTTTCCAACCACCTTAAAGGAAAAGGAAATTAAACCCCAAATGTCATCCAAACCAATTTTGAACATTTATTAGAATACTGACTGGCTTAGTGTCTGAACGGGTTCTGATTAGTAGTTTCTGTATTTTCGCACATTTGAATAGGTTTTAACATATTTTTCTCTGCGTTCAACACACTCCGGTTACTGAAGAAGCAGTTGTGCTGGTTCTGTTTCAAGCACGGAGTTCATTTTACTTCACGCTGAGTTGTTTTCACCCTCTTGCACTTGGCATTGTGAGCTCTAACATTTCATCAGTTTGATAGCAAAGGTAACTGGTTGAGGCTGTCGGTGGATCCTGGCCTTGCCCAGAATTACACTCTTGCAGAACATCTCAGAATCAGGGATGGCTGTGGAGGCTGTTGTTCTAAATATATTTGGTGGCCGAGTAGCTGAGGTGGAAAAACTGAGCGTGGTTAATGACGTCCCTTTTTCCAGCTTCACACTTCATGTCAGACACCTTCATCACTCACAGCTTGTGTAACCTCACTCAAGTCCTTTGTTGTTGGTTTTTTTTTTGGTTTTTTTTTTTTTGCGACAAAACTGGCTAAATGTGGAAAAAGTTTGCGGCCTGTCCAGGGTGTCTCCCCGCCTGCCGCCCAATGACTGCTGGAATAAGCTGCAGCATCCCTGCAACCCTGAGAGCAGGATAAGCGGTTCAGATAATGTGTGTATATATATATATATACACTACCGTTCAAAAGTTTGGGATCACCCAAACAATTTCGTGTTTTCCATGAAAAGTCACACTTATTCACCACCATATGTTGTGAAATGAATAGAAAATAGAGTCAAGACATTGACAAGGTTAGAAATAATGTCCTTCAGAGGACAGCACAAACAGGCTCTAACCAGAGTAGAAAAAGAAGTGGGAGGCCGCGTTGCACAACTGAGCAAGAAGATAAGTACATTAGAGTCTCTAGTTTGAGAAACAGATGCCTCACAGGTCCCCAACTGGCATCTTCATTAAATAGTACCTGTTAGAGCCTGTTTGTGCTGTCCTCTGAAGGGAGTAGTACACACCGGTGTAGGAAATCTTCAATTTCTTAGCAATTTCTCGCATGGAATAGCCTTCATTTCTAAGAACAAGAATAGACTGTCGAGTTTCAGATGAAAGTTCTCTTTTTCTGGCCATTTTGAGCGTTTAATTGACCCCACAAATGTGATGCTCCAGAAACTCAATCTGCTCAAAGAAGTGCCCATCCAACCAATCCAACTTGTGGGAGCTGCTTCTGGAAGCGTGGGGTGCAATTTCTCCAGATTACCTCAACAAATTAACAGCTAGAATGCCAAAGGTCTGCAATGCTGTAATTGCTGCAAATGGAGGATTCTTTGACGAAAGCAAAGTTTGATGTAAAAAAAATCTTATTTCAAATACAAATCATTATTTCTAACCTTGTCAATGTCTTGACTCTATTTTCTATTCATTTCACAACATATGGTGGTGAATAAGTGTGACTTTTCATGGAAAACACAAAATTGTTTGGGTGATCCCAAACTTTTGAACGGTAGTGTATATATATATATATATATATATTCTCGTCAGTTGCATTTGCATGAGATTTCAGTGGAAGGAAAAATGTAACTTGAAAAAAGAAAAACACTTGCTTTAAGCACTGGATGTTTAGGGCAGGTGTGTTTATTCTGCTTTTTACGCTGAAAAAGAAAAGGCAGACACGATTGAAGGAAGGGCCCTGTCTGTGTTTTTTTTAGCACCGAGGGAGGATATTCTGCTGAATCCGGCTGATACTGCAACGCCCTTAAACCATTTATTGTATTCATTCAGTGACTCTTTATGCCTCTTGTTGTGGTATTCAATTACAAGAGGTTAAAAAAAATGCTTTTTGCAGAGGAAAGAAAGAAAATGGTTTTATTAGTACAGTGCTGAGGGCTGTTGCCTCACAGCAGGAGCCTGGGTTCAAGCCCTTCCCTTCAGCATGGTGTTAACGTGTCCCCCTGTTGCCATCTTACATTGCTGTGATCGCAGCTATTCCCAGACCCTCTGTGAATAGTACACATGGCCATTGTAACTCTAGTTAATGGTCATGGCAAGTTGCAAATGAAACCAATCGTTGGTAGGACGAATGAATAAGAAAATACTTCAAAAACATATTCGTTTCGGTCAATGTCCTCATGGTTTCTCTAAAGACTCAGACACTGTCATTGCTGACGGAGCATTCACTTACAGGCCGTTGTCGGAGTCAATGGGATCGCTCTCTTCATCACTTAACACAGAGGATACAGTAGTACAGTAATGTCCAGCACCATGTCAGAAGGTTAACATAACACTGATTATTATTTAGTAGGGGTGGGACTCACCAGAGGCCCCACGATACGATATTATCACAATACTTAAGTCACGATACGATAGTTTTGCGATTTTAAACATTTTGCAATATGCTGAGTATCATGTCTGTGAATGTTCTCATTCATCCAGGTCATGGTTATCCAAAAGGAGTTGAATCAATTGCAACTGGACTTGGTATATATCTGTGAAGATGTTTCGCCTCTCATCTAAGAGGCTTCTTCAGTTTGTGCCTTTCAGTCAGACTAGCTTGGTCTAGTCAGAAAGGCAAACTGAGGAAGCCTCTTGGATGAGAGGCGAAACGTCTTCACGGATATATACCAAGTCCAGTTGCAATTGATTCAACTCCTTTTGGATGCTGAGTATCACGTTACATATTTTGCGATATATCGTGTTTTATTACCTTTTATCGACTGCAAATTATGTCCCCAAAGGAAAACTTTGTCAACATCTGTTTTATCTCATAAGATTAAGTTTTCCGTCTGTTCATCTCACTTCAATCATTCAATCATACTGTACCACAAAGTTTAATTCGTATTTGCAATTTATATAATAAAAGATCTATACTTGGTGTTTGTGTGTGTGTCGATACAATATTGCTACACAAAATGTGACACTATGCTGTATTGATATTTTTCCTCACCCCATTATTTACATAAATGGTTCAGATTAAAAATCAGCAACAGGTTTTCAAAAGGAGTCAAACATGTAGAATATGTAACAAGTCATTTTTTCAAAATACCCTTTTCACACTCTGTAGAATGAAAGTAAACTTCAATTTTTAACGTACTTTGTCATTTTGTCTCCTGTCTGTCATCTGTTTCTCACTTTGTCTCCTCCCACCCCCACCCCCCCGTCTGCAGAGCGTACCAACTCTAAACCCATTCTGACTGGTAGCCACCCAGTCAATACCACTGTAGACTACGGGGGGACCACGTCATTCCAGTGTAAAGTCCGCAGTGACGTCAAACCGGTCATCCAGTGGCTCAAGAGAGTCGAGACGGGAGACGAGAACAAATACAACTCCACCATCGAGGTACCGAATGCACGCAAGTGAATTTACACACACCTTCTGTTCAAAGCATACTAGCTGAAATATAGCTATATTAAATATTATTATAATAATATTATTTCAAATCATAATTAATTTGTACAGTAGTTTTATAATTCAAAACAATTGTTACAAAGTACCTTACACAAAATAGAGTACCCCACAAAATGGTGAAAGAACACATAAAATAGAAAATAGTAAAAAATTAAAAAAAAGTAAAATAAAAAGTAAAAGAAGAGTGTTCACAGCTACAATCAAAAAATATGGTAAATAAGTAGATCTGATATTAAATGCTATTATAAAGAATATTTATATAAACAAAATATTCAGATAGCGAGCAGCTTCACAAAAGTTCCAGGTCTCTACTGTGGACAGTATTGTTTGCAAAATATGCTATAAACCAAGGACAGATTTATCTGTTTCACTCTTCCTTTATTCTATCGGACAAAAGGTCGGCGACCACCGGTTCGTGGTCCTGCCCACAGGGGAGGTATGGTCGCGCCCTGACGGGTCATACCTGAACAAGCTGCTGATAACCAGAGCTAAGGAAGAGGATGCCGGCATGTACATCTGCCTGGGAGCCAACACTATGGGCTACAGCTTCAGGAGTGCCTATCTCACTGTTCTACCAGGTAGTAAGTAGACTGAAAGAGATGGATGGATGGATGGATGGATAGATAGATAGATAGATAGATAGATAGATAGATAGATAGATAGATAGATAGATAGATAGATAGATAGATAGATAGATAGATAGATAGATAGATAGATAGATAGATAGATAGATAGATAGATAGATAGATAGATAGATAGATAGATAGATAGATAGATAGATAGATAGATAGATAGGAGAGGCACTGAAAAAGTGAAATGTGCTTGGCATTTATGTGTATGTACATGACCTTCTGGGTCATATACATACACAGTACTCATATACTACATTATAGTCTGAAAGCCAAGCACATTACTGTGTCCTATGAGGCCTGATGGATGATTTTCTGTTAATCATGTTTTGTTTTTGTCCTCCCATTTCTTTAAATATCTCATCTCATCTCTCTCCTCTCCCTCTTTCTCCTCTCCCCCAGACCTGAAGCCCCACCTCTCTCCCATCCCCACAGTAACAACGCCCAGCCTCCCATGGCCGGTCATTATCGGCATCCCAGCGGGTGTGGCCTTCATCTTGGGCACCGCCCTCCTCTGGTTCTGCCAATCAAAACGCACCTGCTCCACTTCCTCTTCCTCCTCAGCTCTCCCTGCCTCTCAGCGTCCACCGACAGCCAGCCGCGACCGAGCCTGTCCCATGGCGCCTCCTCAGCCGGCTGGCGGAGATAAAGACTGTCTTTCTTACGAGGACTACGTTGCCCATCAGCAGCAGTTACTTCTCGCTCAGGGAGGCACAGGACTGGCTCCCAAGGTCTACCCAAAGATTTACACGGACATACATACTCACACGCACTCGCATGTAGACGGGAAAGTGCATCAGCACCAGCACATTCACTACCAGTGTTAGCGTGAAGGCTAGCAGCCGGCATTGGTGCTTTGACGTTCACATCTCCTCCCACCCTCTGATACCTGCAAAACACATTATTGTACACATCAACATGGCCATAATCATCCACCTTGCTCCCTAAAATAACGCCATACTCAAGAGCTTATGTGGACTCGTCCGACATAAAAAAGAAATAAAAAAAGCCAGGATCGAACTAGTTGCGTCGGCGGTCATGTATTGAAGTCCCTCACTCTGCCAGAACCACACACATTGCTATATACACAGCCTCAGTCAGGATGTGAAACATTACTGGTGTAAACAAGAAGCCAGTGGTGCATCACACAGAACAATCCACATGAGAAGTTCCCTCAGAGCCAGCTTTTTGAAATCTATCTATAAAATATTCCAAAGATGTCTCATATTGAGCTTTTACAGTTTTTTTTGCCATTTAATCGCTAGAGACACACTATTTCCTTTGAAGCCTTTTTTTTTGTAGCACCAGCATAGGAAATTCCTTCGTATTATTCTAAACAAAGGCTTCAGATTATCTCAAGTGTGTGTGATGAGTCATCTGTCTCTGTTTTTATGTATCTTGGATACAACGCCAATCTCCCTAAGGCTCATTTATGCTCCCTTTACGTACAAAAATAAATACGTCCATTTCAAACAATGTACCAGTCACTGCCCACATATTTTCATGCATCCTTTACGTTGGCATGAATGTTAAGCAACACATCCACTAGAGGGTAGCTTGGAGTCAAAAGTTTCTGAAAGCAACAAACATGGCGATGGTGGAGGAGGTCATTGTTTATCCTTGTGCCCGGGCGAGGTAACGTCATAGATAAGTTCAAAATTTCTCACCAACTTGCACAACCTCTCCTCAGAGAGTGCCGCCATTTTTTTATGTCTTCGTCGTGTTTCTCTGGTCTAGCTTAAACTATTGGCTACACTGTCCCCACGATTTCTGGTGGCACTGCTCCGTTTCGTCCGTATCCATAAGCTTTCAGTAAAAGTGCACAAATACGGACGAAACACAGAGTACGGACAGAAGGCTCCGCCCGTATCAGTATACGTATTTAACGTTGAGCATAAATTATGCCTTAGTAATGTATCAAATAAGCATATGGCATTAAAACTAATAGGAATCCAAACAGACTTGTGTATATAAATTTTGCCTAAGATAATGGCATTAGCATTAAGCAGACTGTGTCATTCAATGTGACTTATAAAGAACTATATAGCATGCGTGTATGTATGGTAGTAGCTTACATTCACAGTATATCTCAGGCGTCAGGGATCATTGTAAAGGATAAAGGCCTCATCACTCATTCTGACAAAACCACTATTCATCCATTCACCCATCTGAGCCATCGAATTCAGATCAAGACCCGTATTCATCTGAACCAAACTCCACTGTGTCCCCACCAGGTTTTCCTTACCGCAGGCCTACAGTGGGTCTGCCAACTATCTAGCTGCTAACTGGGTACTGTACCAAACAGACTCCACATCAAACTGAACTTCTGAACTTGGTTGCCAATGTTGGTTTTTCCCAAATATCCTCAAGCGGAATATCTTTGGTGACAGCTAAGGCATAGTTTTTTGAGTTTTTTTTGTGCCTTTTTTTGTGTGTGTGGGGGGGGGGGTTCCACAACCATTGAGCTCTACCAGAAAATGCCTGGCCTCAGCTCCTGTGTCTCTTAGGGCCTAGGTTGCAGAGGTAATCATTCGGTCTTTGACAACTGAATGTACTGATAAGCCCAACAGCATTCGAGGCCCGGGGAACAGTGGCATTTCCCGCTTCATGTCATCCCCCTTTTAGCGTTGTCTGATGCTCGCTGACTTTGGAGGAGAGAGAGTGAGAAAGATCAAGGATATCAAATCTCCTCCTGTCAGATGTTCAAACTCTACAGCCAACAACACTGAGGGATTGTCAACAGTTCCTTGGTGTAAAACGGTGCCCTGTAATAACTGTTTCCAGATTTCATGGATTGCTGTCAGATCGCAGGATGCGTTAACGGATTCCCGTTGCCCTGTTGGGAGACTTAAAGGGCTGGAAGGGGAAGGCTTCATCTCCAACTTGGTAACATTTGAACAGAACTGAAAGACCTAGCTCTCAACTCCTGTCTCAATGTCTTGACAGACCACTTAGAGGCACGAGAAACGCAATAAAACTGACCCCGTCTGTGCTACGGTGGTCTGATGGAGACATTTTGTGAGCGATATTAGTGAACAGAGATCGCATGCGCTCTGTTCCCCTCTACAGACTGTTACCTGCCAAAGGACTTCTAGGGGACACTTGGGGTCTCTTGTTCTGTATGTGAAGAAGAAACTATAATGGAAAAGGGCTGCCCTCTTACTTAAAAGACCTGTATTTAAACCCTGCTAAAAGACAAAAAAGTAAGAAAAATACATGTTTGTTTTAATCATGAACTTTAGGCCTGTAGATGCTGAGAAAGTGTTACATGGAGGATGTAGCTTACAACTTAATTGAATATCAGTATTGTTATCATTAGCATACAATTTTAGCCATATAATGGAGAAATTCAGGTGGACATTCATCTGGAAGATTAATTTATATCCATACGCATACCCACATCAACAATGAGACAGTTATACGAGTAGAAAAATGCCATGATTATCAGTTACAGTTAAATCTTACTGCAACTTTAGGGCCTGTATGATTGGTTTCACTCATCTGCAGAACTACTGACATCTTCTGATAACACTGAGGTCACTGTAACATTGTGAGGCCCACTGAGAGCCTAAACACATTTGCAAGACTATTTGTGCTGCTCTCTGAGCAACTTCTTGGAGCTGTGACAATGCTGTAGTTCTGCAAAAAAGCAAAATCCAACCAATGTTGTCAGTACTGCCACTACTAATCAAAATAAAACAGCATGTTCAAAATGTTCAGAGAGGTCATCAGAGAATCTGTAGATGAGTGGAATGTATATTGTCAAGATACAGAGATTCCTTAAATATTCTTTAAATTGATAGCAATGGAGTGTGAGTTTACAACAGTACCGATCAGATACTTGGTTGTAAATGTTTCCAAAACCATAAAGGTTTTTAGTGTTTTGAAGAGAAAGTGGCTAATTTGTTCAAACATTTGGGCTCATCTACAGTAAGTCACACTGTCGGACACAAGATATCACAGCATTAGGGCTCTCAGTACTCTTGGTAGATGTTAGGAAGAGTTAAAGGTGGTTTACTCCACGCAATTTAGACTAACGCAGACCTCATACGAGAAGAAAAATATACCTGTCCTAACAAAATTCATAAACGGATAGCCAGTTTGAACGGACTTTTTCTTCCTCTTATGCTCTTTTTTCCCCCCTCAGGTGGCCACCCTGTTGTTCCTGTGTGTATATACATAAAATCTGACCACTAAATGAAAGCTGTGTAAAGTGATATTATGATGTGCCCTCGACTGCTTGAACATACAGCGCTCTTTTAAACGTACACTTTGCAGTGTAAATGTGCACAAGGCCGGTGTCCAGAAATGCTAAGAAATTTTTTTTAAAAAGTACAAATCTAATTGTTTACTGGATAGTCTAACCATCGCTTTGTGTCACTACACAGACCTGTTGAAATATGGAGGGAAAAAAGAGAAAATGAAGTCATTATGCTTCAGATATCCCCCTATTCTGACAATTTCTGCCATGAAAACAAAAGAAATAAACACAATTCCCAGGCATAAATAATTGCAACGTGTTTTCAAAAGATGGTTGCCTAACTACACCAAATCCGGTTTCCCCCACCATCAAAAAGACATGCATGTTAGGGTTAGCACTCCTGTTTGTACCCCTGACCAAGGCATGAAAAGACGAACTGGAGCTGGTCCCTGGGTGCTGCACGGCGGCTGCCCACTGCTCTTAGCTACACAGCTAGGATGGGGTGGGGGGCGTCAGGATAGTGTAGCATACCATTGCCTACCAACACGGGGATCGCCGATTCGAATCCCTGTGTTACCTCCGGCTTAGTTGGGCATCCCTACAGACTGCAGATGGGGAGCCGGATGTGGGTATGTGTCCTAGTTACTGCACTAGCGCCTCCTACGGTCGGCCGGGGCGCCTGCTCAAGGGGGAGGGGGAACTGGGGGGAATAGCATGATCCTCCCACATGCTACATCCTCCTGGAGAAACTCCTCACTGTCAGGTGAAAAGAAGCGACTGGTGACTCCACATGCATTGGAGGAGGCATGTGGTAGTCTGCAGCCCTCCCTGGATCGGCAGAGGGGGTGGAGCAGCAACCGGAACAGCTCGGAAGAGTGGGGTAATTGG
Source organism: Lampris incognitus (assembly GCF_029633865.1). Lineage (NCBI taxonomy): Eukaryota > Metazoa > Chordata > Actinopteri > Lampriformes > Lampridae > Lampris > Lampris incognitus. The sequence goes on from NC_079211.1 coordinate 37,356,962, forward strand.
CCGAATACAATTGAGGAGAAGAAGGGGGGGAAAAAACTGTTCATATGGCTGAAACATCTCAAAAGAGAACCCCCGACACTCTTGAGACGCCTCCGACTGTGCTGTTGCATCATCAAGTCTACCTTTTAAAAGAGCTCCTCGCTAAGCATTCATGAGATGCAAAGTTTGCCAAAAACCAAAGTAGCACAGCATGCCTCATTCAGTACTACGTATGTCCTTAGTCTGAATTCTAGTTTTTTGATTCTTTCTATGCGTTATTGTTTTTTCCTAGGCCAGGTATGTTTTGTGTTTCAAAGCTAATGGACTACCAGATAAAGTGATAGACGGTATACCCATGCACTTACCAGTTTATTTTGTCAATGGAGTGAAATAACCCTCGTGTCAAAATGAAACCAACTGTTGCATCATTTTCAACGTTGCAGGTCCACCCTCTTTACACAAGTGACCCAAAAAGTTTTAAATCCATAGGGGTTTGTCTCCAGAGTCTAAAACGGAGAAGTGTGTTTTTTGTTTTAATTTATTTTAAGTTGACATGATTGTTTTCATATAATTGGGCATTATATATGTGATTGGAACATACATGTTAAGTTTCAATTATCCACGAAAGAATAAAGAAAGAAAAGAAAAAGTAATTGCATGAACAGGGGACATTTTCTCTCATAATTTTTGTCATAATGTAAGCTATGTAGCAAATACCACATACGTATCAATGTATGATATTTATATGTGCTGCCAGAATATAAGAAAACAAAACTTTATTGGTAATCTTTGTATCGACAATCTTGTACAGTTTATGGTCATTTAGGTTGAAAGATTATTTTCTGCTATGTTGAAGCAAAATATTTGTCTCATGGGAACATTTTAATCATTTTAATGCCATTAAAATATAGTGAATCATATTATTTCCCTTGTTTTTCAGAAACGCTGCAATTAACTTTGACTATTGTTCGTCTGTCTACCTGTTTGTCGTTCTCTCTTTGTCTGGTCTTTATCCCTCTTCCACCCAAATATCTATTTTGCTCTCCCTCACTCTGTTACACACACACACACATACACACACACACACACACACACACACACACACACACACACACACACACACACACACACACACACACACACACACACACACACACACACACACAGAAGCATACCAAAAGGATTCCAACTGTAGTACAGTACCCTTCAGACCCCAGGGGCCATCTTTAAGAGAATGTCCTTCCTTAAATAGTTGCTGCTCTTCAGCTGAGAGGGCAGAAGTAGGCGTTTCATCTGTCAGCGCGTCCGTCTGAAGGGATGACAGACGGACAAGCGTTGCATGCGGACGGAGGGTGTGAAAGGCCCCACACCCCTTCTCTGCGAGAAAGATGTTGAAAGAGACCACCGCTGAAAGAATAGCGGGACGTTAGACAGAGAGAGAGAGAGATCGAGCAGGGGGGAAAACATTAGGTGGGGTCACCAGAGGAAGGACTAGCAGACTAGGTGGGAGGGGGGAGCGATAATAGGACGTAAACAGCATCACAAAGTGTTTCAAAGAAAACCAATAAATAAAACACAAGCATTAACAATGGGCGTGTTACAGAATAAAGCAATCAAATAACACAGTAGTAAACATAGGTGGGCCAAAACCTGGACTTTTACCACATAAATCTGCTACGTTTTTAGGAAAAAAAGGAAATAGCTGGCAGAGTGGGGGAGAGAGGGCATGGGTTTAAGAGAATACACTGTTGGTAGCGATGGAGAAGAAAGAAAGGAGGCTGAGGAAAGGAATAATGAAAACACAAGGAGAGGGAGAAGCTCAAAGGAATTTGCGGTTTTTGAGGGGTTTTATTATTCGCTAAGTCAAGAGTTTCCCATGAATATTTCAAAGGACGGTGGTTTTTACTGGCCCCGGCACTTTTACTTCCTACAGTAATTCCCGCTCCTGTCATTTTTGAAAAACAACTACTACTGCGATAACCACGTATCAGCGTTGATTCAAGACGGCCTCATCCGGCCAATCCCTGCTGCAACCACTGCAGCCATCCACAGCCCAATGCCTGGCCAAGTGTTCGTGAAGCAAGACACTAAACCTGTCAAAACACACACACACACACACACACAGACACACACGCTCTCACTCTTTTCGCTCTCTCTCAAATTCAAATTCAATTCAAAATGGCTTTATTGGCACAACGTAACACTGCATATTGCCAAAGCAAGGGTTTAAACGTTGAAAAAGCTAAACATTATTTGGAAAACATTATTGAAAACAAACATACTACAGCAAAGAAACAGCAAAGAGACATAGTACAAAACAAAATGAATAAACTGTCCTCAAATATAACAGCAGCAACGTGTGTCAGGTGACTGTCACTCACTGTCCCTCACTTTATGGCAGGCAGCAACATAGACTGCTGCTAACGCACAGCTCTTTGAGTCTTCCCCTAGTAGGACTGGTAGTTTTTCATCGTCTAATAGGTTAAGAAAACCTTTTGTTATTTGTTCGCATTTTTTTAAATGTGCTTCTCTAAGATATTTTTTACATTTGGTGAGGAAGTGTAGCTCTGTTTCAGGCTCACTGAGGGTGCAATGACAGCACAGCCTTTGTGCTCCTCCTCATCACATGCGTAGTTCTCTAAGAACCGCTTGTATTCTGGATCTGAGGGAGTTGAAGAGCCATGAGACAATTTTTTTTAAAGATAATTCTGCCTTTTTTACTCCCTGAGAGTTATTTTCTTTTCTTTTTTTCCCCGCTGTCATTCATATCAGTTATACATTCCTTTTACTTGCCAGGGTCACACCAAAATCTGTGACCCTATAGTTGTCAAGTGCAACCTGATAGTCGTCACTAGATGGCGCTTTTATGGAACGACCACCTTCCCAGAACATTACCCAGAATTCAACCACGCTAAACCTTCGAACGCCTTTTCAAAACCTTTTTCTCCAAAGGTGTGTTTACTTAATGTATTTGTTCTCCATTTTTTACACTGGCTTTCACTTTCATTTACTCTTCTTTAACTTTACAGCTTTATATGTTTTCTGGTAGTCTGTAAATCACTTTGTAATTTGTTTATTAGAAAAGTGCTATTCGAATAAAGTTGATCATTATTATAATCTAAAAAAACTAATTTGCTCTCTCTCTCTCTCTCTCTCTATCATCCTATGTTTATGTTAAAGAGCATTATTTTCACCTTATTCTCATACGTAAAACATTCAATTGTTCTCCCTCTCATTCACACATATGTATTCTGTCTTGCGCTCCTACTGACTTTCATTCCTCTTCTGTCCAGTGCATACCTCCACCTCTCCAGGCTCTCCTCAACCTGCATCCTACTCTCACTACAGATCACAATGTCATCCGCGAACATCATAGTCCACAGAGAATTCCACCTGATCTCATCCGTCAACCTGTCCATCACCATTGCAAACAAGAAAGGAAGGACTCAGAGATGAGCCTTGATGTAATCCCACCTCCACCCTGAACCCATCTGTCATTCCTATGGCACACCTCACCACTGTCACACTGCCCTCATAGATATCCTGCACCACTCTTACATACTCCTCTGCCACGCCTAACCTCCTCATACTACAATACCACACCTCCTCTCTCGACACCCTGTCATATGCTTTTTCTAAATCCACAAAAACACAATGTAACTCCTCCTGACCTTCACTATACCTCTCCATCCACATTCTCAAAGCAAACATCGTATCTATAGTGCTCTTTCATGGCATGAAACCATACTGCTGCTCGCTGATCATCACCTCTCCTCTAAACCTAGGTTCCAGTACTCTTTCCCATATCTTCATGGTGTGGCTGATCAACTTTATACCTCTGTAGTTACTACAGCTCTGCCCATCACCCTTATTCTTGAAAATCGGTATCAGTATATTTCTTCTCCACTCGCCAGACATCCTCTCACTTTCCAAGATTGTGTTAAACAATCTAGTTAAAAACGCCACGCCCATCTCTCCTAAACATCTCCATGCCTTCACAGGTATGTCATCTGGACCAACTGCCTTTGCACTCTTCATCCTCTTCATAACTGCCCTCACTTCCTCCTTGCTAATCCACCGCACTTCCTGATTCACTATCCCCATTTCAACCAACCGTCTCTTTCTCATTTTTTTCATTCATCAGCCCCTAAGAGTACTCCTTCCACCTTCTCAACACACTCCCCTCACTAGTCAGCACATTTCCTCGCCCAACCTACTGCACATATTTCCCAGCTCAGACCCTCTGTCTAGCCAATTGATACAAGTCCTTTTCTCCTTCCTTAGTGTCCAACTTCTCATACAACTCACCATGCGCCTTTTCCTTTGCCTTCGCCACCTCTCTCTTCGCTTTATGCCACATCTCCTTGTACTCCTGTCTACTTTCTTCCTCTCTCTGACTATCCCACTTCTTCTTTGCCAACCTCTTCCTCTGCATATTTTGCTGCACTTCCTCATTCCACCACAGTCTCCTGGTCTTCCTTCCTCTGATGACATACCAAGTACCTTCCTATCTGTCTCCTTCACTATTTCTGCAGCAGTAGCCCAGCCATCCGGCAAATCTTCACCACTACCCAGTGCCTGTCTTAACTCCTCCCTGAACTCCACACAACACTCTTCCTTCTTCAACTTCCACCATTTGATCCTTGGCTCTGCCTTCACTCTCTTCCTCTTTTTGATCTCCAAATTCATCCCACAGACCACGATCCAATGTGACGTAGCTACGTTCTCCCCTGTCACCTCTTTGCAGTCTCCAATCCCTTTCACGTCGCTCCTCCTGCACAAGATATAGTCCACCTGTGTGTACTTTCCTCCACTCTTATATGTCACCCTGTGTTTCCCCCTCTTCTTGAAATGTGTATTCACCACAGCCATTTCCATCCTCTTTGCAAAATCCACCACCATCTATCCTTCCACGTTCCTCTTCTTGACACCATACCTGCCCATCACCTTTGTTCTCTTCACTAACATGCCCTTTGAAGTCTGCACTAATCACCACTCTCTCCTTCTTGGGTACACGTTCCAAAATTTCATCCAACTCACTCCAGAACTCTTCTTTCTCTTCCATCTCACACCCAATTTGTGAGGCATATGCGCTGATAACATTCATCATCACACCTTTGATTTCCAGCTTCATACTCATCACTCTGTCCGACACTCTCTTCACCTCCAACACACTCTTGACATACTCTTCCTTCAGGATTAAATAAAAATGACTTGACTTGAATACCCCTACCCCATTTCTCCTATTCGCACCATGTTAGAAGAGTTTGAACCCACCTCCAATGCTCCTGGCCTTACTCCCCTTGCAACTGGTCTCTTGCACACACAGTATATCTACCTTCCTTCTCTCCATCATACCAGCCAGCTCTCTCCCTTTACCAGTCATAGTGCCAACATTCAAAGTTCCGACTCTCACCTTCACGCTCCTACCCTTCCTCCTCTCCTGCTGCTTCTGGACATTCCTTCCCCCTCTCCTTCTCCTTCGCCCAACAGCAGCATAGTTTCCGCCGGCACCCTGCTGGCCAACAGTACCGGTGGCAGTTGTTGGTGACCCGAGGCTCAATCGATCCGGTATGGAAATCTGATTTATGACCCATATATTTAGTTGGCAAAGGTTTTACGCCAGATGCCCTTCGTGATCCAACCTTCCCCATATATCCGGGATTGGGACCAGCACTAAGAATGCACTGGCTTGTGCATCCTCAGTGGCTGAGTTTTGGGACTTACTCAACAATGAAATTTATTGTTGCATCTTTGCAGCCCTTAGGTGCTCCCTATGTGGTGCTCCATCTCACCCAGCCTCTTCCTGCCTTATTCCCGCCAATGCTGAGCCATATCAAACCTGAACAAGAGCTTCAACTTTCTCTCGCTTGTTGCCAGCAGCCTCACCAGCAGCCATACCTCCAAAACCAGCATCATCTGCCCCATCTTTCCCATAACCAATGGCATAGATAAAAAAGGCAGGCCCATCATGCACCAAGGAGGTCGCCCCATATTCAACAACTTCAGCGATGCCAGATGCACCATGTCCCAGTGCCACTTCTTCCATGTCTGCTCCTTCTGCAGTGGAGGCCATGCCCGTCCTGCATCCCCGCACAACCAGAAGCTGGGTAAGCACCTATCAACACCTATTAACATTGCAGGTTTAGCAAAAATACTTCATAACCACCCTGATCCCGCTTTTGTTCAGTTCCTTATAAAGGGATTTAAATAAGGTTTCCACCCTGGAATTTCTGCACAACCATCCATCTCTTTTTGAGTGCAAAAATCTTCAGTCAACCATAAAAGAGAGTCAGTCGACCATCTGCTCACTAAGGAAGCCAAAGAAGGCGTAATGATCAGCCCATTTGCTCATCCTCCATTTCCTAGTTTCTGTATCCGCCTCCTCATTATCACAACCAGGAAATACTCCAGAAAGAAACGCATTATTATCGATCTTTCAGCATCCCACGGCAGCACCATCTCCAGCATAAATAGCTTGATACATAGCAAAGACTCCTCTCTTCACTACGCCACCATTAACCATGCCATTGCCTGCATCAAACTTGCTGGGAAAGGGTCATGGCTCCCAAAAGCAGACATCACCAGCGCTTTCAAAGTTCTCTCTATCCACCCCGACTTCTGGTGATTTTTACGCATCTGCTGGCGAGGTGCATATTACGTCGCTGTTAGGCTCACTTTCGGTGGCAAAAGCAGCCCTAAACTCTTTGACACCCTGTCAGAAGCCCTCTGCTGGATCCTGTCTAACAACAATAAAATAATATTCTCACTTCAGTTTTCTTCAACCTTGGGGTTCCACTGTCTGCAGAGAAAACAGAGGGGCCCTCCATATCCCTCAAGTTCCTCAGAATCGCTCTTGACACAAATCTGTTTCAGGCTTCACTCCCAGTTGAAAAGCTCAAACAAATCAACCTTCTAATCTCCAATTTCCTCCTTGCCCCATGCTGCACCAAGCACCAACTGCTCTCCCTACTAGGCCACCTCAGCTTCACCCTATGTATCGTTCCAAGGGTGAGCCTTTATCTCTCACTTGCTATTTATTGCTTCTTCCATCCCATCACTCTTGACTTCCATCTTCCTGGACAGTTCAAGCTGCGCCAAACGTGGCTCAACCTTCTTGCCAACTGGAACTAAATCACCTTCTTCTATGACAACCAACTGACTCACCCACATGACATCCATCTGTACACCAATGCCGCTCCTTCTGCTGGTTTTGGGGGTTTCTACAACAGAAGATGGTTCGCTGCAGAATGGCCCCCGGAGCTTGCAAATGAAAGCCTGGTCGTTTCCTCCACTCTCTTCAAAATCTACCCCATAATAGCTGCAGCTATTCCTTGGGGCCATGAATGGTCCCACAAGTCCATCCTTATAAACTCAGAAAGTCGTAGACATAATCAACAAAGGACACTCCAACTCCCCATCGATCATGCCATTGATGTGGCGACTAATCTGACACTCCATCAGACACCAATATGTTCTCTGCACAGCTAATTTTTCAAGTCACTCTAACACCATTACTGACTCTTTCACATTTCTGATTTCAGGGGTGCAGAAACTTGACCCTTCATGCAGATACCGTCACAACACCGGTTCCTCTATATTCAGCACTGACATTCAACTTGTAAATCCTGCCCTAATACCCCTGATCGTCAACTCCCAGAACAGCCTATCAACCTCAACCCTCTCATCCTACTGGGTGGCTTGGAAAAGTTTCCATTACTTTCACAATCAGTATAACATAACCTTCCCGTTGTTCGATCTCATCACCTTGACTTTTTTCATTACCTACACTCATTCCGTGATGGCTGTTACAACACATACCATCCAAGTTTCTTCTCCAAACTCATGACCGGCAGTCCGGGCCTGGCCTCCAGTCATCCTCAGATAACTTCACTCTTCAAAGGACTCCTTCATCAAATGCCAACTATAACTCCTCCTCGTCTTCCTCTTACTGCCGACTTTCTGTCAGTCTACATCCACACCATCTGCTCTGGATACTCTTCACGTTGCTCAAACTCTAGAAGCCATGTACTGCCTTGCTTTTTACGGTTTCCTCAGATGCTCCAAATTCACTGCCTCAACCATTCACTTCAACCCTCGCTGCCATGTTGCATTTCAGACATATTATTTCTCAGATGATACCATGGTATTCTACTTAAAGAAAACAAAAACAAATCAATCCGGTAAACCTAATCCCGCATTTTACTTCCAAGTCCAATCATCACTTAATCCTTGCAAGACCCTCGCAAACTACTTGCTATTCCGGAAATCTCAAGAGCATAACATCGACAGATCCTCTTTTCATCTCTGAATCCGCACAAGTGGCTACTCGGTTCTGGTTCCACATCACTTCATACACTCCTTCAGGATCGGAGCCGCCACTTCAGCCTTGCACAATGGCATCCCACAACACCTCATACAACTCATGGGCCAATGGTCCTCCCAAATGTATCATCGCTACATCTGTTCAGATCTTTTAAGATCTCAGATCTGCTCAATCTTATCTTACGTAACTGTAGGTTTTGGGGGTCCGTCGTTGCCTGGGCGCTACGGCGAATACCCTAAAAGCAGCAAGCAGAAGAACAAGAACTATGCACATCAATCTTTTTCTTTCATCATCATCATCATCATCAGGTCGAGTAACCTTGGATCTTTTTCTTTGATAAATAATTTAAACGCATCTTGTTGATGGTGTGGTCCTTGGTAGTGAATTGAAGTTCATCTAGCGAAGTTTCAGGTGCAGGATCACACCTCAACTGCGCCACTTCTGGCGTTCCTATAAACACCCACCTAACCCTCTCCTCCCCTTCCACACTTGTATTCTGCGCCCCTCCACCTCACACTATTTCTCTGTCTCTTCCTCTACTCCCTCCCCATTGTAGGGTCTTACGGGGGTCCGTCATTAACCGGATGCTACGGCGGCCTATGAAGATTCCCCACAATGCAGTCAGCAAGTGGAAAAACTACAAGAATTATGCACATCAATCACTTTTCTTTAATAAATCATTTAAATGCATCTTGTTGATGGTGTGGTCCTTGCTAGTAAATGGGTGATTAACACTAAAGGGCTGTCCATGTTAAGGCTTAAATCTTTACAGCTAAAGAAAATGACACAAGGGACGTTGGGGCTGTGACTTCATCCTTGGAAAGCCTGAGTGATAAAACATGATTTTGAATACTTCGTTGTCTCTCCAACTATAAAATAAATAATAAAAAGAAAAATCTGGAAAGAGATTTTTGTTTTCCTTTTAATTCTCATCTCACATGTCTCCGTCTCCACTCTGTAGTTAGGTACAGCAGAACAAAGCTGGATCGGAAATAGTGTGTGTGTAGGTGTTTGTGTGTGCGCGGGCGTGCATGTAGGGTATTTAGGAGGAGGATGACACAGAACTAAGCTGTTGACAGATGTGTTGAGCTCACCACAGCCTGATGGGAGGAGACGAGAGGAAAGCGAAGAGGAGGGAAGGTGTGAACAGATGCTGACGAACAGGGAGCTTGACATCTAGAGACGCTGTCTCATAATCCAGTAAGTCTCCGGTTAAAGTCCAGAAACTGGCATCCATGAGCAAGGCACTGATAGCCAAAAACTCATTCTGGATCACAATGTCAACTAAATGGCCAGTTGGCAGGCATGATGCACCCTTTGGTGCAAAGGAAATCCCTCTCTGTCAAACACTTTACTGTACGTTTCTCTCTTTCCTGTCAGAAAAGGCCAAAACTACCAAACAAAATATGTTGGCAGCTCTAATTTCATGAGCATTCCTCCCTCCCATCCCTGTCTGGCCCAACATGGCATGTGTTCCTTTTAGTTGGGCCACCAGGACAACCCTCTCATACTTTTAACCCTGTATGGCATGAATGTTTATTTTGGGGGGGAAATATTTCACTGCGTTTTTTTGTGGAGGGGGGGGGGTTGGGGGTCCCTGATAATATATTCATCCTAAAATCCCTCCCCCCCAAAAGAAGATATTGTTTTGTTGCCATAGGAAGACACGATGCTACGAGGATACTGAAACCCCAAGCTTTTCTGTACGATAAGTGGAACAAGGAAAATGCAATGTATGCGTTAGAAAAAGTTTCATTTTGACCAACATCAACCACAAATGTTCCAACCAATCACAATTAGAAGCTTTAAGGTCAAAATATCAAAAAATCAAATAAACAAACTACCACTAAGTACAACTAACACCTCATGTATAAATGTTTCTCACATTTCATATAAACATATCATTATCCAAATCACTGTGTGTGTGTGTGTGTGTGTGTGTGTGTGTGTGTGTGTGTGTGTGTGTGTGTGTGTGTGTGTGTGTGTGTGTGTTACCCATTCTGGGTAAGCATTGAAGTATGTGTTGTAGGGTGTTCTCAACCGGAGTAGGCAAGGGCCATCAACCTCTGCCATGCCAGCCTCAATTTGGCTCGACAAGAGCAGGATAAGCGGTTTGGATAATGGATGGATGGATGGGTGAATCCTCTCAGTCTAAATGTCTGTTGTGAAATTTGCTGTTTGTGAATAACGTTGATCTGTTAAGGACCTCTCTACTAACCCTATCACTCTAAGTGCAGTCAGAGCCTGGAGGTCCATCCGTGCTATAGAGGCCGGTGCTCATTTAACATCCCCTCTTACTCCTATTCTGGATGGCCTGGATTTTCTGCCAGGCTGCCAAGATCGGGGCTTTAAAGCATGGTACAGCCAGGGGCTAACAAAGCTAGATTTATTCGATGGCCAGACTTTACTATCCTTTCAGCAGCTGCAGCAGCGATATGGCTTATGGAAAGGGTTTTTTTTTTTTAGATACTTGCAAATAAGACACTTCATCACTAAAGATACCACATTAACAACTATTAATGCCACCTCACAAGTGTCCAAGAAACGCATTAGTGTGTTTTATAAAGCCCTAAATTCCAACTCATCTCTAACTTCCCAAGCTATTAAGCAAGCCTGGGAGAGAGAATTGGGCATTTCAACTGACGACCCAGATTGGCAAGAAGTATAGACCCATGCTATGGAAATATCTATCTGTAATCAAACCAAATCTACTCAGTTTAAAATTTTATATTGTACACGTATAACACCTGCTCTCAAAAACAAGATGGATGCTAATGTGTCTCCGCTCTGCTGTAAGAGTAACTCTGAGATTGGCAATTACATTCACTGTTTCTGGTCATGTGTGAAGATACAAAGCTATTGGTCTGGTATTGTGGATAATTTGTGTTATTTTTGGTGTTCCAATAGCGTTAGATCCTATGTGCTTCCTTCTTGGTCTTCCAGATGGTCATATTATAAATATCAAACACAAGAGGCTATTCAATCTATTGACTTTTGCCACCAGGAAGAATATTTTCTCTTTTGGATCAAGGATGTCGCTCCAACAAAAAAGTTGTGGCACAATCTTATAATGGAGTGTATTCCCAATAATTACGTCTCATGCTTCACTCCTCACTGGACACCTTCTATAAAGTTTGGGACCCTTACTTAGAACATATTGGACCTATGCTGTCATCTTCCTAAACCGGCCTAGTCTGTCCCTGTACCGCTTTGGGTGTCTAGAAAAGCGCTGTATAATGATTATTATTATTATTAAACCAGTTTTCCTGTAACCTTGCTATTTGTTTACATATTTATTGATTTGATGTTGCCTTTCTCTATTGTAGGAGGTGGTGAGGGTTGGAGATGGAAATTTTGCCAACTATTTTTTATTTACTTAATCATTTTGTCATGTCGTGTCTGAGCTGTTGTGTTTTGTGTTGTATGCAAAAATGTAATAAAGATATCCAACAAAAAAAAAAACCTCTGCTATGTTATCATCTTTATCCGCAGACTCAGGCTCATTGAGAACTGACAGGCATTCTCCTTTAAAAACAAAAGCAGGAAGCAAAAATCTGAATGTGTCTTGTACCCCTCGTCATCCACTGATGCGCACGCATGCAGACACACACACACACACACACACACACACGTTACTCTGCTGACTGACCCCTGACCTCCTAACTTTCTCTCAAACCTGATTCGGGGCTCCACTCTTCCTGTCCTCAAGCTCACCGTCCTCGCTGTCAGAGGGAATGACCCAAACTGCTCGATCATGTTCCTTCAGCCCATAAAAGGTTCTTGTGTCCACTTCCTGTAAGTATCAGGAGGTAGTAAAGTAAAAACATTGACTATATGATCATAATTATGCATTCGAGCACATCGCCACACCTTACCATGATACTGCCCGAACAAAAGTGGTCAAACCCCATAGTGTTACCCTGAGCGAACGAACAAGCACAGTTTTGGTACATAAATAAAACAAAATCGGGGCTGTTGCGGGGGGGGGGGCAACACCTGTTTACTGACATGCATGCGCATAAATCACGGTCACACGCACATAGCTCATCTAGTTCTACTGCAAACAGCTATTCTAGTACTGCTGCATGCGTAATCTCGGTGCAATACATGTTTAACAAGTAGAATAATACTGCATCATCATGCACATAGTCTCAGCTATGACTTTTTGCAATTGAAGTCTTTCAAAGGAAAAAAATCAACCATAAAACTGGCTTTCACCATGTAGTCAGCTCAGCTGTCTCTTTATTTTGGCATATTGAAGTATGACAGTATGTTGCGATTAAATATTTCAAGTCTATAGCCTACATTTCATCCAGATTCTAGATCATTTTTCACACCAGTCATTACACGTAGCCTACGGCCACAGCCACAGGCACAGCTAGCTTTGGACACCTGCTCAGCCACCACGTCAACAAAGTGATCCAGCGATCCTCGCGGTGACTTGTGAAATTCTTCCCTCTTTTTCTTTTTCTCAGCTCCCAAATCCTCTTCACGAGACCGGACGCGCTCTCGCGCAGCCGACAGTTTCCCTGCGCCTGCTTCCTAGCAGCGAGATGGAAGCATGCGCTTACGTAACGACGTAATATCGAAAATGAAAAAACTGGAAGTTTGTTAAGCTTTTTGTTTTCATGCGACCGTAACTATGCAAAATGGAACTGACACACAGGAATTTCATTTTTGAAGCATGTTGGATCAAGAACTGTCATAAAAAAATATAAAAAACAAAAACAAATAAACTGCAGGATTGCAGGCCAGGAGCGAGGCCCTGTGTGGTCGCACACTTCGCACAGCCCATAAAGACGGTTCTGAAGTCTTTAAACAATCAAACATACATCTTTACATACTCATGCATGCACAAGCTTTTTTTGTGTAAAGTTATTTCAATTTAAACATGTTAAAACGTTATATTTAATGTACCAATTGGAGGCACTGTGTCCCATGCGGCTTTGCTTCTTTAAGAGGACTATTCCACCCCCACACAACAGGCCAGACCCCCCACTTCAGCTCCTTATTTCATTGGACACGACACAAGACCTTTCAGGCGATATACGTATATACGTATATGAAAAAACTTTTAATACACAGCAGTAAGCTTGTTTCATGGGTCGCGCATTTATCAGCTGCCAATGTGATTTTTAATCACAATGTAATCACATTAGCAGCTGACAAATCACACTGGCAGCTGATGAGTGCGCGACGCACAAAACAAGCTTGTACTGCTTTTTTTTCTTCCTACTGTAAACTACTAATAAGACACGTTAGTCCCTAGCCAACGGGTCTAACTCTTTAGCCGAGCGGTTAGTGATGTCGCCTTGTGGTGCAGTACACGCCATATCGAATCCCGCACCGGGCAAGAAAATAACCGCCTACTCTACATCTCTTAATATTCCGCTCCTCGGTGGGGGCGTGGCAAGCTCCGGTGATGAAGGAGGTAGGGTGTATGTGTACATGATGTCTGCGAGGGACTGTGCTGGGTTGGCTGGCCTGCGGACAAGTGCATTGGAATATGTGTACTTGTATTTATTTAGTTATTTTTATTTATTTTTTAAATTATTTTAGTTAATTTGTTTTGATTTGATTTTTTTTCTCCTTTGAGGGTGTGTTTTTATTCCTCATTGTATTCTGGTGTGTTAGTGTATTGTTGGATGTGTTTTGTGTTCATGCTGTACAACTTACGAGGACAATTATTTTGTAAATGTTGATTATGCGGAAAATTCAATAAACAAAGTTATAAAAAAAAAATATATATTCCGCTCCTCATTTGTTGAGCACTTTTATCAACACCATTGACGGCTTCCGAAAAAAACGCTATCTATCTATCTATCTATCTATCTATCTATCTATCTATCTATCTATCTATCTATTTATCTATCTATCTATCTATCTATCCATCTAATCGACTAAATCTCATTTAATGTTTGTACATGTGCTCTTTAGCGTAAAAAAAATAAAAAATGCATGTACTGAATGGCCAAAAAAAGGCCAGTTGGGCCCCGTCCAGCCTCTGAGAGAGAGATGGGGGGAGGGGGGATTTTCAGAGTTTAGCAAGAAATACTAGGGAGCATTTGCAAGGCTGTACATTTGGGACTATACTGTAGCGAAACAATATAAATGTATGGTCTGTAGGGTTTTCTGGGTGGATCACAGCTCTAATCTCCCGTCCTTTTAATGGCAGAAGAGTTTAAGTCCTCAGACATATGTTGAAGTTTATACTACCAAAGCAATGGTTATTATATTGTTAAGACCACCGCCCGGTTCATGGACACACCTGATGCTCATTATGAGGGACACTATTTTCTTTTTCGTATTCGATCATATTATTACGACTGGATCATTACGATTGTATTGTGGTTTGCAGCACTAACAGCGACCCATTCAATGACTCCATGGAACGACCTCGCTCACCTTCTCGGGGTTACACACCCCAGTTGTGTTCATGTTAATGAAACCCTTCTTTTCTGTGTTGGTGGCGTTGCCCAGTTCTTCTGGCGTGTGGTTAATGAGCGGGCTACAATTTCTCTTTGTGTATTTCATTCAACCATCTTCGACTTACACCAACACGGCGAGGCAGTACACAGCGCCCAACTTCCCTCTCGCGGAGTTCACGACCTTCCCCGCACGCGATATTATGAACCCTACATAGCCCTCGCCAAAATCCCGTACCCTGTCCCAAATCTCGCGAACGGACGCCGGATTTCCGCTGCGTTGCTAAGGAAACAATCAACTATCAACTCGGTGCGAAGCAAAGCTAACGTTAGCTACCTTCAATTTTGGTCGCCAAAGTTAGTAAATTTCTCCCCCTAGTGGCAAAATAATAATTCAAATGGCAGTCTTATGTGCTCTCCTCTGTTCATGATCCTCATTGCTCATTGAAACTTGAGTAGTTTCGATGTCTGATACTTCATTACTTTTACCCAAGTAGCCTATAGCTTTTCAGCTGGCCTTCTTTATACAACACTGTGCACTATACACTATAGGCCTAGGCTAATAGTAGAAAATGTAAACTTTCTGGTAAATGAAGTGAAAGACATGACTAGGATGTTTGTCTTATGATTTAAGTGTTTGCCCTGAAAACGAAATTAAGCAGGAAGTCTAGATTATTTTTGGTTTTGATTAAAAATAATCAAAATATTAAGTTACATAACTTATGAATCGTCTAAAAAGTGAACCATGGGGTTGAAATTATGATTGTGAGGGAAAGAATAGCCTTAAGTTGACTAACCTAACAATTTTAGGTTACAAGGTCTGCCTCTGCTCCTTGGATACGTTATTGGTATTATATTAATGTTGATTGTGGATAACTTAGACAGGTTAAATTGTGGGTGTACAGCGTTTCCTTGATGAGCGCTAACCCCATAACAACATATTTTCGCGTTGCTACGGTGGCGCACACGTGACAAAGCCAGAAACGGGATTTTGGCGAGGCCTATGTAGGGTTCATAATATCGCTCCCCGCACTTGCCGCGCACGTTACTCCCCCGCTGTGACACTCATAACTGTCCCTCCTAAACAACTGCAGGTAGGAACTAATCTTCACTCGTAGGCAAGGGGATACGAAATAACTTAAATGTCACACATGTAAATTTATAAATAAAGTAACGTTAAAATATGTGCAGTAATTAAGGTTACATCAATATTGCTTAATTGTTAATTTTTTTCTCAATCAAATGTTGGAGTAGTCTCCCATGTTCATCTTTTGGCATTGGGCCAGACCATAATAATATTCTTAAAAATCCAAAATGTTTATCTTCATATCTGTCTTACAGAATATTCTAAATAGGTTTCAACAACAAAACTGAAAAAGTGGCAAAAAGGTTTTACATTGCGTCCAAAAAAAAAAGAAAAAGTCTTTGCATGATATTGGCCTTGTACATTGTACATTTTTGAGAATGATAGTGTTTTTAGACCGTTTTGTCTCGCTGGCCCACAGTGCAGCTGGCTGGGTAGGAGGCTGGGAATCCATCAGAGAGATCCAGAGCTGCTGAGTCTCCAAGATCCTTTAAATCCTGAGTTCTTAGCTACCTGTCTGTCAACAGCAAAGTCGTGTAATGTGAACAGTCCGCCTACAAAATGCTTCAAATACCTAAACCTAGAAAAGTCTTTCAGTCGTAATCATGAAGTTTTCCACTTTTCCGGGTCGCTGAGTTTTGAAAACCAATTCTAGAAAGCACTCAACGTTGTACAAAGCACAATCAGTGATAGACAGAAATACAATAACTTTGTTTTTTTTTTCCTTTTTTTTTGAAGGGGTGAAACTTTTGGCTCCTTAGACCTTATGGTTTAGTGGACCTTTTGGCTTGCTCAGGGAGGTTTCCGGTGTGCAGTTGGCGGGGTATTTGGGTGTGAATCCATTGAGGAGATTCCTGGGTCGTTGAGTCAACAACAGCTGCGGTTGGTGATGAAGAGAGGCTTTCCAAAAGGGCTTTTTACTGGCACTGCCTTTTCACTGTGAAAGGACCACTCAGGTGAATGGAGTCAGCGACCATGAAGGGCAAGCACACACACCTGGGAAAATACACACACACATGCGCACGCGCACGCACGCACACACACACACACACACACACACACACACACACACACACACACACACACACACACACACACACACACACACACACACACGTGTGCACAGGAACAAACAGACACCCTGGGAAAAGATGTCCATCCCCACCGTGTACAAAATTTCTGACACACACACGCACACACACACACTCATGCATACTGGAACGACATGCTCACAAGCATATGTGTACCCACATGTACACAGCAATATACTCACACACGGGAAAGACACGCGATGAAGGCCCTCGAACAGGAATTCACAAACACACAGACACCGATGCCACATACACAGGCACGCACAGATAGGAAACACATGCACACATGCATGCATGCACATACGCACACACACACCTGTTGGCACTGGTGCTTTGTTTGCATAGCTCTCCCTCTCTGCTCAACCTTTCCTCTGCACAACCACTAAGCCACCATTACAACAAGGAAAACAACAGAACACAAAAAAGAGGCCTAAAGTGGGCAGCAGGCGGTTTTCATCCTCCTTAACATCCCTCACTCCCTCTTTCCCTCCCTTTCTCCGGCCCTTTGCAGCGAATGTTTACCTTACCCCACCCCCGCGTGAAAATAAGGCTGTGGATGAACGGAGTGAAAAGAAGAATGAAGTCTGGTGGAGGGGAAGAGAGCCAAGGCCTTTAATGTCTGCCACAGAGCCGTGACAAAAGCCTCCTAATCTCGGTGTTGTCTTTCGGCCCCTTTTTCTCTCCGCCACACATCCTGCCAAGTGTGTGTGTGTGTGTCTATGTGTGTG
Organism: Lampris incognitus; assembly: GCF_029633865.1. Lineage (NCBI taxonomy): Eukaryota > Metazoa > Chordata > Actinopteri > Lampriformes > Lampridae > Lampris > Lampris incognitus. Next base: position 37,374,595 of record NC_079211.1, read on the forward strand.
TGTGTGTGTTTATGTGTGTGTATGTTTGAGAAAAGGGCAGAGAAAGTTAAGTTAATGTGTATAACTGCATGTTCAGCATATGTGCAAGAGTGCATGTGAGCACAAGATGATGAGAAAATGTGTTTGTGTGTGTGTGTGAGAGAGAGAGAGAGAGAGAGAGAGAGAGAGAGAGAGAGAGAGAGAGAGAGAGAGAGAGAGAGAGAGAGAGAGCACAAGTGTGAGAGATAATGCATGTGTGACGGGGAGAGTGTGTGTTTGTGCACGCAGGTCAACGTGCATGTGTGTGACAGGAAAGGAATCTTTCCACAGCCGCGCTGACATCACTCAAGCATGCATGGGACAGTCGGTGCAGTCGGAGAAGCCTGGGCCCCTTGAAAGGCAACAGCCTGCCTGTCTTCACATGCGGGACATCTGTGCATTATGTGTGTATATGTCTCCGAAGGCCTGTTGGAGTGAACTTCAGCAGTCCCTGGCGACCTATCCTCACCTGTTCCTGTTTGACTCATAAACCACCCCTATACAGCTCTCTGGCTCTAAAATGCAACAAATCTGCTCGTGTGTGTGCATGCTCTGTGCAACCGCTGCAAAGTTGTCCCCCTCCCAACTCCGTCTCAAAAGTTGCAAGTGCATGTGAACGTCATGTGTATGTTTATTTATGTATGTATGCATGCAGACTTCTTATGAATCCCTTCCCCGTCCTCTCAATTGAACCAAATCAATCAAATAGCTTCACAGATCCCGGTCAGAAGCAGCTGTGGTCCAAAGGAATCCAACACGCAGCAGTTGAGTGTGCTGATAGACAACACTGACATCTAAGGATCACTACTTGTAATGACAAGAGCTGTGCAATATCAGAATCAGAATATTGTGAGACGTCCGTTCTACTGACTCCAATTTTTGTACAACTGACAGCTGAACCCCCCCTGAACAAAAGCACACACACACACACACACACACACACACACACACACACCACCTGAAACTGAAAATTTTGAAGAGCGTGTTTTCAAATATTTGAACCATTTGAGGTATGTTCGCTTTGTATTTCCAAAGTATTTTATTTAATTATGCAGAGCACTTACAGTATAGTACTAAATTGTGATAAATTACCAAAACTACAACAACACCCCTTTTTTCATGTTTCGTGACGTAAGTAGGCAGAGCATGATCTTACAAATGTCATGGAAAGAGCAACTCAACACTACCCAACAAAGAACAGGAGGCTTATTACTAGAGGGTTATATCATCTGGGAAAACACTGGGTTATTCTGCTGCTTGTATCTTTAGGCGCAAAGTGTCAACTAAGAAAGTCTAAAGTATTAATCTCTGTCCTTTTTTGTTTTCAACTAAACAATTAGAAATGAAAGGTGCCTTATATCATCATAGGTGCACTGTAGGCTACACAAAAACTTTCTGTGCAGGTCAAAAAAGATGAATAGCTTGAGTGTGAAATCATTTAGTTCATGTCGTGTCTTGCCTGGAGGGGATTACACTTACAGAACCAAAAGGTACAAGAGCAAAATACCAAGTGACAAAGTGTGAAATCTGGCTCAGATTAAGTGAGAAGCTTCTCTCGTATACGGACAGAGAGAGAGATGGAGGGCGAGGGGGTGGACAAGCTGTGGGAACATGCTGCTGAATAATCACTGCTGACATCAGAATAGTTTTCTTTAGCTCTCTGAAGTGGCAGGGCTCATTTGTACAGCCTGGAGCCATGCAGGATTATGTGTGCATGTGTGTATGTGTGCTGGAGAAAGTTGGAGACAGAGTTAGCGTGTGTGTGTGTGTGTGTGTGAGAGAGAGCTGGAGAGACAGCGAGAAGAGAAATGTCTTGTGTGAGGGTACTCAAGTAATTCGCAACATTTTTAAAGAACAGTGTTATACATAAATAGCAGTATTATCATAATTATATGTGCGAGAGTGAAAGATTTCACCTAATATTTACATCTGTGTGCCTGCCTGTTCCTTCGAGCACACATATGTGTGTGTGTATGTGAATGTGTGAGAAGGATCATACAGATGTAGTGTTTCCCTTGTCAGCTTGTGACACAATGACAGCTCAGTCTGCCTCAGGGAGCCATTTCTTTCTAAGTGAACCTTTTGACAACCAGGAAACGACTTCAAATCCCACTGGAGTACAGAGATCAGGCCTACTGCCTCTGTACAATAGTCCACCTCCATGTGTATGCATGCGCGCGCACACGCACACACACACACACACACACACACACACACACACACACACACACACACGCACACACACACACACAGACACACACACACAGTCACAGATACACATACATGCTTCATGCAACACTCAAATCGTCTCTCAATGCCACACACACTACACACATGCCTGAGCACATAAACACAAACAGTCACACCTGAGCCTCCTTCAACAGACAACTCACCGTCCTGACAACAGGGTGCGACGGTGTGGATTACCAGAGGCTAACAGAAGGGGGTCGAGTAAGATTGAGGAAAAAAAAAAAGGGGCAGAGAGAGAAAGAAAAAGAGACAGAGAGAATCTACCTGTCTGGACAAATCACGCTGTCCTCACCATCTGCTTCACTCCATCAGCTTTGGTGATGACTTCAGGAGCTATCATGTTACCCCTTTCCCTGTCTTGTATACAGTTGTGACAGAAAAACAAAAAGTTTTGTCACAAAGTTCAAGGTTAATGAGACTTGACCTTGAATCTAAGTTGCACTGAACAGTTTTTGGAGTTGTCAAATATTCAAGAAGTTACATGGTTTGCAGTTTTGCTTCATGGCATGGCAGCTCTGGGTTCAATTCCTGCCCCTCAGTGTGGGGTTAACAAGTTCCCCGTGTTCATGTGGGTTTCGTCTAGTTAATCCCGTTTCCTTCCACAGTCCAAAAACATGCATGCTAGGTGAATCAGAGGCTCCAAATTCCCCAAAGGTTAAGGGTGAGAGTCCGTGATGTGATGGTGTGTCGGGACCAGGTCATGTACCATGGACCTGTCCAGTGTCTCCTTGCCCCCAACCCAATGGCTGCTGGGATAGGCTCGATGTGTGTTATGTCTGCCAGGTGGTTTTAATAAACTACCTCACAACCAGCGGACAGACCCTTGTGATTCTGAAGTAACAACGGCCTGACACCTTCGCCAACTCTCGCTGATTTCAGTCAATGCTGTAGGCCGACACTCTTTTTTTTTTCTCCCCCAAGTTATTGTAATCTTTGTTTTACCTTGTAAATTGAGCAGGTGTGCGGTGTTGCACAGGCGCAGCATAGTGAGAGTCCTAAGGAGTCGTGCCCGGGGCTACACAAACGTACGACTCTATCGGTTGAGGCCTGTAGGTCTTTCTCTTGGGGATTATGGAGTCAAATGCACTTTCAAATTGGCCTATTGAGAAGCAGACTGAGACTGCATACCAATGACAACCATCGCAATACCCTAACTATGACTAATTGTACTGTGGGGTTAAGGAGTTAATACCTACTAAGGTCATCTGTAATGAAAATGTATGCACTCATGGAAATTTAAAAAACCTTGGATAATAACCTCCAACAAATGGTGTAGATACTATAGGCTACTGGCTTTTACAAAATGATGTATTCAAAATGTGGGAGCCAAAATGCCCACGTGACAGAGAATAGTTGCATCTATGCAATATAGGCTCGTACAATAATCACGCAACAGCAACAAGGTTCTGTCACCAGTTTATTTGTTTGAGGGGAAGGGACAAACTCAGATTCCAACAGCACAAAATAAAGAAAAACATTATGCTTGTTTCACCAAAATTGAGTGAATTTAGTTTCATGCTGGCACCCAGCGTTGTGTAAAATCACTGGCATTCTTATCAAGAGGGGAGTCACTACTGTGAACTGTTGCTTAGGAGATAATGGATTACAGTAAAAAGACCATAACGGTGCCCAGACCTGGTTACTTAGAAACTTAAATGTGTGAGTGCGTGTTTCTAGCTGCAGCACAGGGCAAAGCTAAACCACAGCTGAAGTTATCTTAAGCCTCTGTTCTCACAAGAGACCCAGGTGAAAATGAAGAAATCTGAATATAGCTTCTAATATCTAATCTAATTGAGATGCCCTTGATTATTCCTGTCTGACAAATTAAGATTCTGTAGAAGTGGGCACATCACTTGAAAGATAAATATTTTTAAGCATTCAACATGCCTCTCACTAGTATTTTGCTCAGGTCTGATGTATGTGTTAACTTGGAATTCTATTCTATTCTATTATTTATGGTTTTCATCCCTGCGCCTCTCTAGAGGAGAGTGGTTCTACTCCATGTGGGCGGAGTGTGAGTTAGTTCAGTTGAAAAGCATGCATGGTGCTAGTGGCTGTAGCTATACGAAGAGTAAATAAAAGTGATTAAAAGAAATGAACGTCATGTTTATTTAAGTAGAAGTTAACCTGGTAGCAGAGGATGGTTGGAAGATGGCTGCAAACTACAAAGTACCGCCGAAATTTGATGAGACCAGGCCATACAAGTGTTGGAAAAATGAAATCAATGTATGGATGCGGGTCACTGAACTCCACAAGAAGAAGCAGGCGCTGGCGGTTGCGTTGGGGCTGGAAGGGTGAGCCAGAGAAACCGCCATGGAGATACCCGCGGAACAATTGGACAGTGATAACGGTATGGCAATATTATTAGAGAAACTCAACGGTGTGTTTCTGAAAGAGGAAAAGGACAGAGCATACGAAGCGTATTCTCATTTTGATGGCATAACGAAAGACAGTTCAGTTTCAATGACAGAGTACATCATTGACTTTGAACAGTGATACAACCGGATGAAAAAGTATAACATGACGCTCCCAGATGCTGTGTTAGCCTTTAAACTGTTGGACACAGCTTGTCTCGATGAGAAAAACAGACAACTTGCACTGACAGTGTGTACGGAGTTGACGTTTTCATCAATGAAGTCGGCGCTCAAGCGGATTTTTGGAGGGAAGACGACAGTCTCGTCACATGGAATACAACTAAACCAAGATGCAGCATTCTTCACAGAACGACGACAAGGAAAAGGCAAACGAAACACGACGTTTCAGAGTGGACAACAAAAGCAACCATTGCCAGGTACCAACCCCTTGGATAAGTTTGTCAAGTGGTCAAGATGTGCAGTCTGTCAAAGCACTTTTCATTGGGCTAAGGACTGCCCCCATAAGAAAAGCGACCAAGTAAGATTAACGGAAGATGAAAATGTAGAGGAGGTTAACATCACGTTATTTGCTAAATCCCTCATGTCTGACACTGAGATTTTTCTGACTGAATCATTAGGATCGGCTATCATAGACACTGCTTGCACTCGTACAGTATGTGGGGAGAAATGGCTTGACAGTTACGTTAATGATCTCACTGAGGTGCAAGTAAACAAGATGATGGAAACAGAAAATCCCAGATGTAGACCATTTCGATTTGGGGATGGGAGTTTAGTGTTTTCCACCAGAAAAGTGAAGCTAGCTGCTAAAATAGGACAAACAAAATGTCACATTGAAAATGAAGTGGTCAAAGCTGACATTCCACTGCTGCTCAGTAAGACGTCCCTGAAGAAGGCAGGAGCTGTTTTAGACATGGAGAATGACAGAGCAGTGATGTTTAAGCAACCTGTACCACTTGAATTCACTAACTCAGGACACTACTGTGTGGACATAAGAGACAAAGATAACACAAGAAGTCAAATCAAAGATGTGGTACCTGCAGCTACAGATGGAGAGACTCAAACTGAAGATGAGGCCCTGACAGTGACAGAGCGCATGTCCCCAGATGAGAAACGCAAAGTCCTTCTCAAGCATCACAAACAGTTTGGCCACGCCTCAGCAGACAGGCTGCAGAGGCTTATTCAAAGCTCAGGGAATAAAGACAAAGAATGCCTCACTATTTTGCAGCAAATAGTACATAAATGTGACATATGCCAGAGGTACAGCAAGACCAAGCCAAAGCCAGCTGTGGGTCTGCCTCTAGCTACAGAGTACAATGAAACAGTGGCACTGGACCTGCATGAGTTAGAACCTGGTGTATGGTACCTACATATCATCGACCATTTCACACGTTTCAGCGCAGGAAATATTGTGAAGACAAAGAAATCCTCGGAAATTGTCAACTCTTTCATTCACACATGGATAAGCGTCCATGGTCCCCCACGGAGATTATACAGTGATAATGGTGGAGAATTCAACAATGAGGAGTTCAGAGACATGGCCGAGAACTTCAACATTGAGACGAGGATAACAGCAGGATACAGTCCATGGAGCAACGGCCTACTGGAGAAGCACAATCCGACTCTCACAGGCATCATCCAGAAGGTGAAATGAGAAAATGGATGTGACTGGCAAACAGCCCTAGACTGGGCCCTCATGGCTAAAAACTGTTTGCATAATGTTCATGGTTATAGTCCATATCAACTTGTATTTGGTCAGAACCCTAACCTCCCCTCTGTATTAGTTGATAAGCCGCCTGCACTAGAGGGCACTACAGTGAGTGTGAGGGTAGGAGAACACATATCAGCTTTGCATACTTCTAGGAAAGCTTTCACTGAAGCTGAATATTCAGAAAGGATTAGGAGAGCACTGCGTAAGCAGCTCAGATCCACTGATGAAAAATATGAGACAGGAGACAAAGCCTACTACAAATGAGCTGGCAGCACAGAATGGAAGGGACCAGGGGTAGTTATTGGTCAGGATGGAGCTGTTGTATTTGTTAGGCATGGTGGTATCCTTGTTAGAGTGCACCACTCAAGGCTTAATAAGGTACAAAAACAAGAACAAGAAAAGCAAACTGATGATACTAGCAGTGAAACAAAAGATGAGAAAAACATCAAAAACAGAATAACAAATAGTGAACAGGACACAGGCACTGTAAACAGAGTTACAGGCAGCTCAGATAGTGAGCAGGACACAAACAGGGACAACGAACAGCACAGCGACAGAGAGGTTAATACTGAAGGAGCAGTACTCCCAGTAGTGAGTCAAATCCAAACTAATGTGACACAAACGGTATTGGAGCAGAATGTCTGTGGTAACCCCGTTTCTTCTACAGGTATAAAGTTAAAAATAGGACAGACTGTAACCTTTACGAAAAGTGATGAATGTGTTCCATACAGAGCCAAAGTTTAACGCAGAGCAGGCAAAGCCACAGGACGGCGGAAAAATTGGTATAACCTGCAACATATTAAACCTGATTGCAGTTATGGAGAAAAGGAGGCAGTTGACATGTCACGTGTTGATAGTCCCAACATTGAACCAAAAGTCAGGGAAGCTGATGTTCTTATAACAAAAGAAATCTCATTTGACACAGCTAAACAGGATGAAATAAAGAACTGGTGCAATAATGATGTTTTTGAGGAAGTTGAGGATGCAAGCCAAAAGTGCCTCTCCACCAGATGGGTCTGTAGTCTTAAAGAAACTGATAAGGGTATTGTGCCTAAAGAATTTAATACCCAAGAGCTACAGAAAGATTCCCAACCTGTGCCTCGGAAACTCTAAGGTTACTGTTAACAGTAATTTGTCAAAATAAGTGGCAAGTCCATTCAATGGACATCAAATCTGCATTTTTGCAGGGCATGAAACTGCCTAGAGATATCCAAAGGAGTTGAATTAAGTGCAACTGGACTTGGTGTATATCCGTGAAGACGTTTCGCCTCTCATCCAAGAGGCTCCCTCAGTTCGCGCCTTTCTGACTAGACCAAGCTAGTCTGACTGGCTGGTGATGAGACTCCGAATTTATCCTCTTGGAGTCATTGTCAGAGCTATAGATGTCCATGGCTCTTTGTGTCCCGATGTTTACCAATGTCCGTCGCTAACAAAGCCATAGATATGAGTGGCTCTTTTGTGTACCGATGTTTGGACGCGCCCGTCGTTATCGGAGCTATTGATATGCGTGGCTCTCCTGTGCTCTGATGTCCAGCTGCACCCGTCGCCATCGGAGCTATTGATTTGCATTTGTTTAGCAAATTCAGGGGCCAGTTTTACAGACAGAAACACGGCTGTGCAATGGGCTCACCAGCATCGCCCATTGTGGCCAACTTATATATGGAAGAGGTAGAACACAGGGCCCTGAACTCCTTCAGAGGAACACCTCCGAGCCACTGGTTCAGATATGTGGACGACACATGGGTCAAAATCCAAACACAAGAGGTGCAAGCGTTTACCAAACACATCAACTCAGTGGACAAGAACATTAAGTTCACAAGGGAAGACGTAAAGAATAACAGTTTGCCCTTCTTGGACTGTGACGTCCACATTGGGGAAGACAGGAGCCTCCACAATGGAGTTTACAGGAAACCTACACACACAGGCCAATATCTACTTTTCGACTCACACCACCCTCTGGAACACAAACTTCATCAGAACTTTGCAACACAGAGCTGACAATGTGCTCACCAGCACTCAGGCCCAACGAGAAGAACACAAACACCTGAGGGGAGCTTTAAAAACCTGCGGCTACCCCAGTTGGACCTTTTTGAAAACTGCAACACGTTCCAAAAAGACCAACCAGGTGAGCGACGAGGAGAAAAGGAACAGAAAGAATATCAGTCATCCCGTATGTTTCTGGGGTCTCCGAGAAACTCAGGAGAATTTTCAACAAACACCGCATCCCAGTATACTTCAAACCCAGCAACACACTCCAACAAAGACTAGTTCATCCCAAAGACTGTGTACCACACACCCGGAAAAGCAATCTGGTGTATGTTGTACAATGCGATGATTGCACTGACCTATACATAGGAGAAACCAAACAACCACTACACAAACGGATGGCTCAACACAGAAGGCCGAACTCCTCAGGACAAGACTCAGCAGTCTATCTACACCTAAAAGAGAAGACACACTCCTTCCAGGACAGCAACGTACACATTTTGGACACAGAAGATAGATGGTTTGAAAGAGGGGTGAAGGAAGCCATCTATGCGAAACTGGAAAAACCATCCCTCAACAGAGGAGGAGGTCTGCGACACCACCTATCTCCCACTTACAATGTCGTCCTTCATCTCTACCCACGAGACTCAAGCAGCCTTGCCTCCAAGAACAACAGTCGGTTACTAACGGCTCCAACGACTCTCATGACCACTAAATAATGAAGTCGAAACTAACACCCCCAACAACTGTCGCTGCTAAACAAATGCAAATCAATAGCTCCGATAGCGATGGGCGCGGCCATAACATCGGTACACAAAAGAGCCACTCATATCTATGGCTCTGTTAGCGACGGGCGTTGGTAAACATCGGGACAAAGAGCCATGGACATCTATAGCTCTGACAACGACTCGAAAGAGGATAAACTCTGAGTCTCATCACCAGCCAGTCAGACTAGCTTGGTCTAGTCAGAAAGGCACGAACTGAGGAAGCCTCTTGGATGAGAGGCGAAACGTCTTCACGGATATATACCAAGTCCAGTTGCACTCGATTCAACTCCTTTGCATAACCATGACCTGGATGAATGAGAACATTCACAGCCATGTCTAGAGATATTTATGTCCGTCCTCCCCCAGAGGCAAGCAGTGAAGGGGTGTTATGGAAACTTAAGAAATGTGTATATACGGTCTTGCTGATGCATCATTGTATTGGTACAACAAAGTGAAGGAGACCATGCAGAGCACAAGTGGTTAAGTGTCACAGGTGGATCCTGCAGTGTTTTATTGGTTAGACGAGCAGTGTAAGGTGACAGGAGTACTTGCATGCCATGTAGAAGATTTTCTTTGGGCAGGCTCACAAAACTTTTCGATTCATGCGATTCCTCAGCTGAAGTCAATGTTCCATGTGGGCTGGGGGGAACATGATCATTTCTCCTATGTAGGAATGGATTTTGTTATTGTTAATGGTGTAATACAGGTACATCAGCACAGCTACACTGAAAACCTGCAACCTACTCACATGCAACCAGCACACGCTGCACAGAAGGATGCTCCCCTTAATGAAACAGAAAAGGAGCAGCTTAGGTCAAAAATAGGTCAGATCCTTCGGGTTGCAAAGCAGACCAGACCTGATGTTATGTTTGATTCTTGTGGTTTAGCATCCAATCTGAAAAATGCCACAGTACAATCTATTCATGATGCAAATAAGGTGATTCGTAAACTCAGAACTGGAAAGGTGACACTCAAATTTCAATATTTGGGAAATAACAACGCTTTGACCGTTTTCAGTGATGCCTCTCTGGGAAACCTCCTGGATGGAGGCTCACAAGGGGGGACACTGATCACCCTCACAGGAGAAGGAGGGAAGTTCTCTCCTCTCTGTTGGCAATCGAAGAGGATTAGACATGTGGTGCGAAGCACCCTTGCCGGAGAGACTCTTGCTATGTCAGATGGAATAGACAATAAAGTTTTCCTGGCCACTCTCTTTTCTGAGCTCACTACCAGGACTGCTGGACTGAATGCTCCCCCGTTGGTCTGTGTGACTGACAATCACTCCCTGTTCGATGCCCTTAATCAACAAAACAGGTCACAGAGAAGAGGCTTCGGTTAAACATACGTGGCATCAAAGAGCTCATACAAAGCAAAAAAATCAAGAAGGTACTCTGGTCAGTCTCAAAAGCCCAACTTGCTGACTGTCTGACAAAAAAGGGCGCATCAGCTCCGGTGCTTTTGACAGCACTCTGTGAAGGACTGTGGGATATAAACTAGAGGTCGTGTTTAAAAAAAAAAAGGGGGGTGAAAATGTTTAATGATTGCTTACAATGTTTACAAATTGTTCACAATTGTTGTTTAAAATGTAAAATGTTTGCTTACAAATGTTTACAATTCACAATTTAAAATTGTTTACTGTGATGGCCTACTGTTCAGGTTGTTAAGAGGTTTATTTTGTGAAAATAATTTTGAGTACCCACTGACAGCACTTTTCTGTTCTTAGGCAATTTTCTTTTAAAAAAAAAATAGGAAGACATTAACTTGGAATTATATTATATTATATTATTTATGGTTTTCATCCCTGCGGCTCTCTAGAGGACAGTGGTTCTCCTCCATGTGCGTGGGACGCATGTGCAGCGTGAGTTAGTTCAGTTGAAAAGTGTGCATGGTGCTAGTGGCTGTAGCTATACGAAGAGTGAATAAAAGTGAGTAAAAGAAATTAACATCATGTTTATTTAAGCAGAAGTTAACAGTATGTGTGTGTGCCTATGTTTGTTAGCATGCATATTAGCGCGTGTGTGTGCGTAACGGTGTGGCTGCCCGTTACCGCAGAACTAGCCGGCATCCTACATTCCGGATCAGAATAAACTAGACGGACAACAATATTGACAAACAAGTGTTTATTAGTGCACACAACTCGCACACACTCCGACAGTCAATGTCGCTCCACAATGTATGGACAGCAACGCAACGCGATCGTTCCCCCATCTGCAAGACATAAACATAAACGCAAATGTAATATTACTTGGCGTTCAGATCGGCTGGCTGAATGTTAAGAAATTATGGACTGTTTAGCCACATCACATGAACTCATCAGGTACTCAGTTTTGCATTTGACAGTCTTCCGGTTTTAGTCAGGTGGCTTAGCAAAATGATGAGGACACGGCGGACAAAAGCACCAAATTTTTTCCACATGCTCTCCGTCACCATAGCTTTCAATTTTTGATGGCAGCCACTTCATCAAGATGGCGGATGGCGGCTGCCAAGTAAAATCTATAAGTGCCAATATCTCAGCTTCCAAGCCACTTAGGTCAATCCTGATGTCAAAATATAAATTTTCTGGGTCAACAAATGTATTAAAGCTATTGAGAATATCAATAGGTGACTATTTTTTCTGATATTAGATAATTTAGTTCATTCTGGCATCGTTAGTTCATTCTTGATCGAAAAGGAGGAGCTAGATAAGGGGGAAATTGTTGCCTGGTCGGCCTACCACGCATCTCTACACGATGTATCAGATGATTTACAGCCCGCTCTCACACAGCTCTTGCCATTGTTCTATGAGAAGGCTGCTACAGCTTCCAGGATCAAGCATGGGATGGATGTACAGCGTGAAGCCACACAGTTTCTGAATCCAGGACAGATCCCAGTAATGGCTGTGGATGCACCACTGTACGCACTGGCCAAATCTGTTCAGTGGAACTGGCCTCAAACACATGGGGAAGACAAATGTGTAGTCATGTTTGGTGGTCTCCATATTGAAATGGCAATGTGGAAGACATATGGTGACTACTTGGAGGCCTCTGGATGGACCACTGCACTGATTGAGGCTGGCATTGCATCCTCTGGCACAGCTGACTCCTTCCTCAAAGCATCCCACCTCACTAGGACAAGACATGCCCACCGAGTGAGCGCTCTGGCATTGGCGAAGCTGCAGCAGGATGCCTTCTTGGACATGCTGACTGAGGGACCACATGATGAGAAGACCAAAGAAGCTTGGAGACAAGATATTATCACCAAGAGTCCAACATTCCAGTACTGGGATACCATCCTCAACATGGAAATTCTGGGTCTGATATTTGTGCGGGCCCACAGAGAACAGGATTTTCCCCTCTATGTGGAGTCACTGATGGCTCTCGTTCCATGGTTCTTCGTCCTTGATCACCAGAACTATGCCCGATGGATTCCTGTCCACATTCGTGACATGGAAAGCTTGCCCACGTCTATTCACAAGGAATTTAAAGAACATGGCCATTGGGTTGTTCCCAAGACCACAAACAGATTCTCAAGCATACCGATAGACCAGGCTCATGAGCAGAATAACGATCTGGTGAAGGGTTCTGGGGGTGCAGTTAGACTCACCGAGAATCCATCAGCATTCAAGAATTGGATGATCGCAGGGCCTGAACAAGCACGACTCCTAAAAGAGTTTGAGCAGGAGTATATCTTAGAAGAAGGCAATAAACAACAACACCATGAAGAAGGAATGTCTACACAGAAGACATTCAAAGAGCAAGCACTAGCTCTGGTGCACACCATCAGTGGGATGAGCAATCCGCTCCTAGATGATACCCCCGAGCTACTAACGCTGGACACATGAAATGTGATTGACGAGTCTGTGGTTAACACAGTCCGCACAGTGGAATCAGTGGGCAGAGATCAGTACAACAAGTACCATAATACAGTGATCATGGACCGCTCTCCCTCCATTCATGAGCCCATCAAAAAGAACTCGCTGCCGCTCTTCAGATGCCCAACACCCAAGACGAAGACCAAGTAGGCAGGGCAGATCTCAATGTTGAAGGATGATGTGGCACTCTTCTCCCGATTATATATAGCCATGCAACACAGAGAGGGGGACCTGAGCACCTTCTTTAAGCATGAAAACCATCCATACCCTCCCTCTCTATCTGACAGAGGGAAACTACGGCTGGGAAAGAACTCAGATCTGCTAAATGTTCTAACACAGAAGACACAACAGGAACCTCCCGGTACTTTTGATGTCAAAGTACTTGACGGAGCTGCCGTGGTGCACTTCCTGTCCCCTACCAATATTACCACATTCGATGAATATGCCAGTTTTGTCTTTGTTCCCCACATCATGAAACACTTGGAGACCTCCGAAAGAGTTGATGTGGTGTGGGATACTTACATCACCAGCAGCATAAAAGAGTCAACAAGGGAGAAGCGAGGCAAAGGGATACGACGGAAGGTGGCTGGTCAGAACAAGCTGCCAGGGAATTGGCCAGATTTCCTGTGTGATCCCATGAACAAGCAGGAACTCTTTGCCTTACTCTCCACGAAGATTGCATCCACTGTGTGGCCAGAGGGCAAGCTAGTCTTCATTACACCCAGCATCAGAGTGGTCCGCACAGACACCAGCCACTCCATGCTGCCAGGTAACCATGAAGAGGCCGATACCAGGATATTGATTCACTTGCTTGATGCCCTGGAGCATGGCTCTTCTACCTGCTTGGTACGCACTGTGGATACAGATGTTGTCGTTATCCTCATTGGCAAGTTCCATGCCCTGCTCACCAAGTATCCAGCTGCAGACATCTGGTTCACTTTTGGCACTGGCAAGAATTACACATATCGTCATATAAATACCATCAGCCATGCTCTGGGCAAAGACAAGTCCACAGCACTTCCCATCTTCCACTGTTACACAGGCTGTAACACAACCTCAGCATTCTGTGGTAAGGGGAAGAAGTCAGCATGGGTGGCTTGGAATTCCTAGCCCGAGGTCACGCAGGCCTTCAACTACATAGCAGCGAATCTGCACACTCCCGTGACCATAGATGCCCAACACTTTCGACTTCTGGAGCGCTACACAGTTGTCCTTTATGACAAGATGAGTGATTTGGAATCTGTCAATGAAGCACGGAGAGTTGTTCTGCCAGAAGAACAAAACGATGGATCACATTCCACCAACGCAAGATTCACTGCTGCAGCACGTGAAGCGAGTTGCTTACCAGTCTGGGATCTGGGCGACATCTGAACTGGCCCAGCAGCCAACACCCAGTCCAGAAGGATGGGGATGGACACTGGATGGAGACAGCCAGCTCTGGCTTCCTGTGTGGAGCATTCTACCGATGGCGTCAAAAGCCTGCAGTGAACTAGTCAAGTGCAGTTGTCAAAGCACAAGTGGTTGTGGTGCAAGGTGCTCATGCAAGAAGGCAAACTGGAATTGCACAGATCTTTGCAATTGTAAATGTGACATAATTTTAATATACTTTATCTTAGAATATAATATCTTAGTGAAGATAATAAAGTTAAATTCAATTCATGAATGTTGTCAGTTTTTCAGTGTACATGTATATGACCTATATTAATCTATGTCTGACCGTTTAGGAACTGAGTTGAAAATTATGTAAATACATTGTCAGAATGAACATATTTATTTGATCTTGGCACAAATAATCATCTAGTGATATTCTTAATAGCTTTAATGCATTCATTGACCCAGAAAATGTATATTTTGACACCAAGATTGACCTTCTAAGTGGCTTGGAAGCTGAGATATTGGCACTTTAAGATTTTACATGGCCATCCGCCATCTTGATGAAGTGGCTCCCATCAAAAATTGAAAGCTATGGTGATGGAGAGCATGTGGAAAAAATTTGGTGCATTTGTCCGCTGTGTCCCCATCCTTCTCAGATCTGGTCCTAAGCCGCCTGACTATTTTGGATGGGGAGAGAACCCGACAGAAAGTCGGAGCGGACATTAGAACTGTGGAGGGCGTGACATCTTAATTGAGATGGGGTTAAGTGTCTGGGATTAGAGAGGTGTTTGGGGCTATGATAGATATTTATGGTTATTTATGGTGTTGTGTAATGAACTGAGTAATTGTCTTTTGATAGAGTTGTTTATTGTAAGATGTTAGATGTATTTAATGATATTTAAACAGAGAAAGTATATTTTTGTAGTTGATTGATTTGAGTAAAGTGCAATGGACTGGATCAGGGAACGAAATGTTCGGCAAGGTTTGGGTTATGGGAGATTGGTCTGAGGTGAGCAGGGGTCAACACCTGTCTATAAGCCAGGAACTTTGAATGCCAGAATTGAGTGTTATCTTTTGAGTTTAATTATTAAAGGTAAATTGCAGTAAAAAGTTTAGTTAGGAATTGAGATTATATTAGGAGTTTTTTTTTGTTTTTGTCTTTTTTAATATTTGTTTTTCTCTCTCCTGACCAGCAAAACTTGATACCATAACCAAGACAATAAATCCATCTTGCCATTTTTGATAACACTGCCTCCAGTGCATCACTGCTCAGCCAGCTTGGCTACAGTGTGTGTGTGAAGGTGGTGGTCAGATCAGGGAGGACTAGGACGAGTGTCTGTAAGAAGTAGGCAGTTTAAAAACAGGGGACACCCAACCAGAACTCCGACCATATGAGACATCTGAGGATGTTGACGCACCCTGGAAACGACTGGAAGAGAGGAAAAGAGAGGAGAGAATACAGATTCAAACATCATTTAGGCAATGTAGAATTTTGCCATCAACAAGTCTGAAAAGGCAGCAGGATTCTGTAAGCTCAAGTTTTAAGCATTCACATTGCGTGCTTCAAATATAGAATCCAAACTCTTTCAGAGGTGTTAAGGCACGCTGCAGTATCACTGTGAAAACGGAAAGGATTTAGCTCTTTTGAAAAATATGCAAAACAATTTTGGAACCTTACAACATTTTTGCTTTGTTCAACAGTTTAAATGTGTTAATGAACTTATTCACCTGACTGTGGCTGAGTGCATTGAGTGGTTGCCCGTGTTCTGATTGGCAAATCGATGAGTGACAGAACCTAAACAACAATAGCATTTAGATCAATGGTAGTACTTTACGCCATATATATATATTTATTTATAGTTATATATAGTTATATATATATAAAGCAAAAGTGCTTGTGGTAAAATGTCCTCGCTGTACTGTTGTTGCATGGCTAAACCAGCCCACAATAACTGACAATCCACTTAAACACAATTACTTATATACTTCACAATTTTGCCTTGAAACAAACTTACACAGAGCTTGCTAATCTATAACTTAAATCCAGCTGGGCAGCAACCTCTACCACTATCAGCTCTACAACAAATTGCATTTTGTTCTTTATTCTAATGAACAGAAAACATTCTCTATGGTCAAAATTAGAAGCAAAAGTATCCAAACTCAACCAGATATGGCTGTGCTGCCTATAATATGTTGTGATTATGTTATAAACATTTATTCAATTGCAGACTAGCACAAATACAGAATTATCTATCAGTTCCAAACAGCATGTGTCAGCTGACAAGTCATTAATCTGCCCTTCAGGCGTGAAGCCCTTATGGGGAAAATTACATAATCAAAGAGGGAGAACTCGGGGGTTATTGGTCAAATCATTACAGCAAAAAACATCTGTGCTCATTTAACCCAGTGGTGTAGACCCTGAACAGAATTGCAAGGTGATTTTGATTATCCCCCTATGTTTCAATAGGGCACCCAAAACCCACAGTTTGAATACATATTTAACACACACAAAAGCCATCATGCTGTATCACAGATGGCCATTTCTACCAAGGTACTTTAAACGTGAACATACATGTAGCATATCTGCCCTTGGTAGGAATGTAACTTCTAATCCCACTGAGCTACAAATCAATTTTAGCCTCAACCAGATAATGTAACCTTACCAGAGATAAGTACCCTTAACTGTAAACAGTATCAATGACACTCCTTAAAACAAAATCTTATGAGGATACTGTTGAAGTGCATACCCATTTGACCGTTTTGTGGAGGGCTGATCAACGATAGCCTTGGGCGAGAGTCCGGCTGAGAGAGAGAGAATTTTGAATTCTAAAACAACTCTAACAAAAAACAGATCTTTTTAACAATATGAACAAGGTCACTCCATCACAATAACCTGTCCAATAAGGACTTCATTTTCCATCACAGAACAAATTCACATATCGAGAGAAAGACAGAGAGAGAGAGACAGAGAGAGAGACGGAGACAGAGGGACAGCGAGAGAGACTGGAGGTCTCCATGAGCATAGTTTTCAGGCTAGAGCCCTAAAAGTTAGAGGGTGAGGATTCTTGTCCTGAAACCGAACATAGCCCAATACATGCTTTGATGACACGTGGCTCTGAAAAAAAAATTGACTAGAGTGACTAGAACGAGAATATTCTGGCAAAGAGCTGCCACTGGTGGACATACTTGAGACAGAGTGACAGCTTTGTGTCTGTTTGGTCTATTAGCATGCTTCAAAATTGCTTGTCATGGATATTTGCAGCAAGAAGTTCCTGGGTTCGAACCCTGGGGCTGTCCAACCTTGGGGGTCATCCCAGGCCATCCTCTATATGGAGTCTGCATGTTCTCCCCATGCCTGCATGGGTTTCCTCTGGGTGCTCTGGTTTCCTCCCACAATCCAAAGACATGTAGGTCAGGTGAATCAGCCATACTAAAAGGTCCCTAGGTGTGAATGTGTCGGCCCTGTGATGGACTGATAGCCTGTCCATAGGGTGTCCCCCACCTGCCACCCAATGACTGTTGGGATAGGCTCCAGCATCCCACGACACCAAGTAGGATAAGCAGCTTGGATAATGGATGGATATTTGCCTTATCGCAAATATAATGACTGATTTCATATATCTAAAATAAGTTTTTAAACAACATAACATCTTTTATTCCTCCATACATTAACTTTACTTTCATAGTTAGCTTGGCAATCTGTGCTAACCTAACTTAGCTGGGGTGTGTGCACAACTGTGTGGGCTGGCATGTATGTATTGGTAAGAAATGTACAGGTTATATAACAAAACCCATTCAGCCATCCATCCATTATCTGAATCGCTTATCCTGCTCTCAGGGTCGCTGGAGCCTATTCTAGCAGTCATTGGGCAGCAGGCGGGGAGACACCCAGGACAAGCTGCCAGGCCATCACAGTGCGCATGTGCGCGCACACACACACACACACACACACACACACACCTAGGGACAATTTAATATGGCCAGTTCACCTGACTGTGGGAGGAAACCGGAGCCCCCAGCGGAAACTCACACAGACACGGGGAGAACATGCAAACTCCACACAGAGGACGACCTGGGATGACCCACCAAGGCTGGACTACCCCGGCGCTCGAACCCAGGACCTTCTTGCTGTGAGGTGACCGCGCTAACCACTTCGCCCCTGTGCTACCTGTATAACAAAACATTTGATATACTTAAATTGTCTTTTTTAAATGAAATTTTCACTGATTCTGTCAACTTAATTTCTATTGATAGGCCTATAGTTAATTTAGCGTAAGGCTTAGTCCAAACAAGTAGCATGAAAATCAGCCTGTGAACAGTCTTAGGCCTGATGGGGCCCGGGTCAGGTCGCAGGCTTGTAACCAAGGCACTGACTATTTTCTCAATCTGTCAATTATTCCTGATCATCAGTCCATTCGGTTTCTCATTCGTTTAGTCAGCTGATTACATGAATACATCATAAACCTTAGCTGAATTTATTGGTCCATTTAATTATCTTTTTTTCCCCTATTGAGGCCATACAGTATACCAAATAGGAGTAACTGGCCAGACCATCAATGCAAATTGGGCCAGCCCTACGTTCCCTCATGAATTCATACAGTTAAGTTAAGTTAGGGTGAGGGAACACAGGGCTGAGGGAAGAAGAAGACAGAAGACACTTAATTTGTGATTGTACATACATACCACAAAATTCATTCTCTGCATTTAACCCATCCTATACTAGAAGTGGGCAAATGCAGTGCCCAGGGACCAACTTCAATTCTTTTTTCCCCCCATTGCCTGAATCAGGGCACACACAGGAGTATCAACCCTAACATGCATGTCTTTGATGGTTGGAGGAAACCAGAGCACCTGGCAGAAACCTGCACAGACACAGGGAGAACATGCCAACTCCACACAGAAAGGACCTGGGAAGGCCTGGGGTTCGAACCCAGGACCTTCTTGCTGTGAGGCAACAGTGCTAACCACTGGGCCACTGTGCTGCTGTGGGAACATAGACATGCTCCCATACAAATATGTCAGAAGTGAGGTTTCGCTAAAAATGGGGAACATACCTTCTTGAACAGATTCTTTCCATCCACCTCCAAGTTTTTATCCCTGCCAGACACAAAGACCACACCTCATTAGTCCTATTGAATTCAGTTGGTTCAGCATAGCAGTGGTGCTCAAGCTGCTTTAGATAGAGCCTTACATCTGCAGATCAGCAAAAACTGAGGCGCTTCTCTCCAAAATGGAACTTGCAGTATTTGAAATAAGACATCTCCTCTTGAGAGTGATGGAAAGTAAAATTCTGATTTTTTTATATTTTTGCTTGTTTTTTTTTTTTAATGAAGTTTTTTTTTTTTTTTTTAGACAGAAAGCATGACAACTGAAAGGATGAGCAAGAAATTCTCTCAGAATTCAATACTAGGTAGTGACAGTCTCGTTTAAAATGGATATTACAGTGGGAATGAAAGAGTCTTTGTAAGTTCTCTTTTTGGCCAGAGGTGCTCTGAATCATCTGCCTGATGGGGGCAGCTGAAAGGAGTGGTGAAGGGGGTGTGAAAGGTCCTTAGTGATGGAGTTTGTCTTTCTTTTTACTGCGTGACGATGGGGGGATTACTGAACAGGCCTACCGAGCCCAAGCCCAGGAGCCCAAGGGCTCAGAGGGCCGCTAAGCCAGAGCCTCTAAGTGAAGTCACTGTTATTAACTTTGCATTTCTTGTTGCATAGTCAAAGGACTTAGTTATTCATGTCAATAACACAGCCCCAAAATCCTACTGAATAACTGAAGGAAACTGAAGGTGAATGTATGTCTTAGTTAATATGCTGTTGGTGTTACTTGTGTGTATGTGCGCTGCGAATCCTGTTGAGGTACAGGTGAATTTAATTATTATGCTGTTGGCTGCAAGTCAATGTACCTGCCCCGCTGGGGGGGGGGGGCGCTTTTGTGCATCCATGCCATGCCCAGGTGCTCAATGTCTCATAATCCACCTATGTGCGTGACTGTAAAGGTCTGAGAGTTGGGTTTGGGTGGTGCTGGTGATTTTGGTTGCATGCTTAGTGATTCTTTTGAACACATTGTTTTGTTATGAACCAATGCAGCGTAGCACTGTTTTGGGGGAAGACATCAGTTTCATGTTGACTGAAAGGTCCATTTAACCCCATTAATAAATCCCAAGCCATGGTAGTATTACCTCTAATGTCTAGCATTTAATGTCTGCAGTTTGAATGTATAGTATTTTCACTCAATAGTACCTATAGTCATTTGAACAAGAAAAGAAAACATTTGCACTATAAATTCAGTCAGTCAATCAATCCTTTGTCAATGTTGTCCAGGTTACTGAATATGGATTCCTGAGTAAATCAGTAAGCAAAACTAGTCCTGAGCTTATCCAGGTGTGTTTGTGTGTGCGTGTGGCTAGCCGTGGGGCAGGGAAAAGCTAATGTAAGCCACTAGGGCTGAACTCAGGATATAGTGTTTGCACTGTGAATTACACCCCACATTTTCCCTCTCTCTCTATTATGTGTTATTATTAAGGTCTGAGATGTATATAGAGAGCAAAGCGGAGAGCAAAATGAGGGAGCATGGCATCAAATGGGGAAGAGGGGGAGAGAGAAAATGACATACATAAAGTTTTTTAGACAATGACAGAATGGAGAAGAATAATTAAGAAAATTAAAAAAAAAGACATTGCTGAGACACTGGGTAAATAACAGAAAAAGAAACAGGTGAAGAAGGTACAAAACTCACAGATTACTGGTTGATGAGTGTCGTTGCAGGGGCATGGGAGAGCCATATGGGCTGTGCCTGACTGACAGTAGACAAATATAACAAACAATAAGACTACAAAAATACACCAGCTACATTTTATCACTCATGCAGAGATTATTGATAATGCAACGATCACTGTACGTATGTATGCATAATTGTCATAGATATTGAATCTTGTAAAGTTCTTACAAGTTATCTAGGATCCATTTAGTGATGACAACAGTAAGCTTATTTAACAGTATAGGTGCCAGATGAGTAGGATTTATCATAGAGGACAATGAGACAATGGGCCCTATCTTACACCCGGCGCAAAGTGCAGTGCAAGTGTTTTTGCTAGTTTCAAACTGACGCAGTTGTCATTTTCTTGTGCAGCACCCACATTGTTTAAATAGCAAATGTACTTGTGCCCATGGGCATGTTGGTCTTAAAATAAGGTGTGGTCAGGCACAGTGTTGGCACGTTGCTATCTTGAGGCAGCAGAACCCAATTGTGCCATTGACCAACAAAAACCCGGTCTAAAGTAAATGGCGCAGTATTTTCCTACTATAGGGCACATTATTCAGATATTAAGATGCGCTTACATAGGCGGGTGAACAACGTGCGTACACTCTGCTTGTTACACACACAGGTACACGCAT
The DNA here is from genome assembly GCF_029633865.1 of Lampris incognitus. Classification (NCBI taxonomy): domain Eukaryota; kingdom Metazoa; phylum Chordata; class Actinopteri; order Lampriformes; family Lampridae; genus Lampris; species Lampris incognitus. The sequence goes on from NC_079211.1 coordinate 37,396,315, forward strand.
CAGTGCACAAACATGCGAAGATTACAACTAAAAACATAATGTGAAATATTATTGGGTACATCACGTGATTTAAAAAATAAATGTCAAAATGAAATCCAAGCTTTGGTGGATTACTGCTGCTCCCGTAGATGGTCTGCTTGTGCGCTTTTGCAAAATCTTACAGAATCCTCCAAAATGTGCCAAAGGTGCAAGCGCACCTGCCCCCCCCCTTTTCTCCCCAATTGTATGTGGCGAATTACCCTACTCCTCCGAGCCATCCCGGTTGCTGCTCCACCCCCTCTGCCGTGCCGGGGAGGGCTGCAGACTACCACATGCCTCCTCCAATACATGTGGAGTTGCCAGCTGCTTCTTTTCACCTGACAATGTGGAGTTTCGCCAGGCGGACGTACCGCATGGGAGGATCACGCACCTGGCTTTTAAAGGGTATGGGAGATGACAATCTGATTGGTTTAATTCATATTACACCCAAAACACACCAAAACACACCGTTTAGCTAACAAAGGTGGATTTGGACACCCCCTAAATGCACTTGCACCATCTGCTTTGGGCCCTATTTTAATGAGCTGTAGCGCATGGTCTAATGAGTTTTAGTGTGCTTTTAAATAAGCACACTAAATTCCATTTTTCTTTAACTGAAACATTTGTCTGAAACAGTTTACTCCTACTCACCGGGTACTCTAAGCAGTTAAAAAAAAAAAAAAAAAAAACATCAACAGATTTTGCAAATAGTCCCTAACCCAGGTCTGTATGAACAGTAAGAATTAAGAAAAAAAAGAAAAAAACGTTTCTCTTACGAACATTTCCAGTCACCCCCATTTCTACTTTTTGCAGCACTGGGTTCCTAGCCTGTTGTAGCAGGACTGACTGGACATTCAGTTACTTCTAGTAGACCCAATCTACAATATTACCCCCAATTTAATGTATAATGCTTTATTAATGCATTGTATAACATTGTGTTGCCCTGTTATGTGTGACTGTGATTAATGTATTAATGCATGTGAGAACAAAAGAACTAAGATAAACATAACATGAGTCTGAAGTGGCTATTGTGGTTAGAACATAATGTTACCTGACTTCCCACCATGAGGGATACAGGAAGTGAGGCTCATCTGGGGCACTGATGAGGCATTCGAGCTAAACAAGACCATAAATAAACCCATCACATACAAATAATATACATAGATCATTGCAAAGTGAGAAGAACATTGGCAGTAGTGTAAGCTTAAGCAAGAGAAAGGGCTCTGTGACCTGGAGGTTGTTGGTTTAAACCCTAAACAAGCTAGGGAACATTGGTGAAAACTGAATGAGCAATGCCCCCTTGACAACTGCTGCCATACTACCCTTCAGTATGGCACTTAAACCCCATATTGCCCCAGTGAAGCTGTTGTTTGGCAAACAGGGGAAAGCATTTGCACAAAGAATATTCCTAGTGGCTATTTGCTTGCATGTGAAGTAGTGTTTTGCTGAAAGCATATCTGCTCAATCAATGGTTCTTGTCGTGAGTACAAGTTATAGTTTTCGGTTTACTAATAGACGGTAGTCTGGACAGACCCATATCAGATTAATTTCAGTTAATCTCCCAGCTAGACTGATAACACTGAATCAAATGTTATCACATAATTCATCCCAAAGGAGAAGCTAAAATGTATCTGAATGCATGGTGCATGAAAGAGACGACCACAAAGGACATCAGGCCATGTTATCATTAATCTAATGGCCCATCTCACAGGCAGCATCATCTACTAAACTATCTAAACTGGCTATCAGAGATTTGAGCCTGTGTGTTTGGGCATATTATTGGGGTTATACAGGGTACACTACCCTCACTAATGTTTCGTTGACTTCCATCTGATTTATGCTTCCATGCTGAGGTGACAACATAGTAGCTATGTGGTAGGTGCCTATCGCACTGCTGCAAAACTAGGTGGCAGTGTCGTGCATCCTGTCTATATGAAAAATCCAAAGCAATCATGTTTACGTTTTCTTACATTCACTGTTAACAATGGCAGCAGATATGGTTTACAATGGAACTGGCTTCGCTAGATGAGCAAAAATAACTAATTCTGTTGCCAGTATTGAGAAGGAGAAAATTACTCCGGAAGAAGAGATGGTCTGTGAAACCACTGAACATGTTGAGACGGATGTTTATTTGACAAATGCAAGAGACGGATGAACTGTTGTGTGCCAGAACTTGAAACACATAGCAGGAAACACAAAGAGGTCAAAGCAAACCCATCACAGTTTTTGCAGCATCCATGTAGCCTGTGAAGGCCACAGCATAGCTCTCTGCGTAGTCACACAGACACTGCAGAGACCTACAGCATAACTACGTCATCACCTCGTCATGGAAGCAAAAATCAGGTGTTAGATCCATGACACCCAAGAAGACTCAAGAAGGCATTCCAGTGATCTGGAACCAACCGCCATATACCTGCCTTGTCTACACTTCAGTTTACATTTGATAGTCATAAGTGGACGTTTTGCTTTAAAAAAGATATTCCTGGTTATGGAGAATCCTTACAAACAGGCACAGTCCCTTTAAATTGGATTCCTCTGATTTTAATTTATCAGGGGTATATGTTCCAAGAGTGACACCTAGTGAGTGGTGAGTTGTAATAACCGGCTAGTTGTGAATGACTTAATATTGTTCAGAAGTGGCAAACTCAGAGAAATTCATTTTTGAGATATGTAAAAAAAAAAAAAAAAAAGCTATACTCAACCCCAAATCATTTAATATTTTTATCTGTCCCAGTGGTTATCAGCAAATTCTACTGTTTTACAAGCCCAGGACTATAATTTCCTGATGTCCCAATACATAACATGTTCTGTGCTCAGTCAGCTATTAATATGAAGCTAAAGATGTCAGTGCACAGAATGGAAAATTAAAAACATATTTTAGTCAAATGATGACTCATTTTGGCTCTTGTTGCCATTGAGCTTAGGTTGTTGTCCACTCTGGAAAATGACCAAAACTGCATTTTTGATAATTTGCTAGTCTACATTTAAGGTTTTTGATACATTATGAAAGTCTGGATAGTTACCTGTGAGGGTAGTTGTAAAGTAAGCTTCAACAAAAATGAACAAGCATCTACCCACTGGTGACTATTATTAAATAACAGTGAAGTGTAATGCAGTGATAAATGTCTACTGTATTTCTACCTTTGATACAGCAAAGAATTCTGCAGCTTGGTGAAGTGGGCACTTTGTTCGCTCAGCTTCCTGTAAAAGAAGACAAACTAAGAAACACAGAAATAATTTGCTGAACTGCAGTTTAGGTGTGTAAAAAAACAATGAAAATGTGGCAGTGATCGAATCAGGCGGGACATGCCTACTTTGCAATCTGTTGCACTTCTTGCTTCTTCTTCATCAAAGCCTCCTCTAATTTCTCATTCTGAGGAGATTGATAACAGGGTAAGTGTTGCACTACCATTTACAGGACTGTGTTTTGAAAATGGAAACAAGTCATTATTATCAAGTCAATTTTATTTGTATAGCCCATTATCACAAATTAGCCTCACTGGCAAATAAATGTTATTGAGTTTGACCAGATTAATGGCAACACTAAAACCTATTTTGCTGAGCATTAAAAGGGGGAGGAGAAAGTACACTTTTATTTTCAACCACTCAGCACTATGGCTGGTATTATTTCAGCTAGAAATCCTGCATATGTCCTTTTTATGAATGGCATTAAACTTCAGATAGAAAAGTGGTTGAAGTGACACAGACACATCAACATTAAACCTCAGTTTATAGAATAAATGTCCCTTACCCTCTGCTGGTAGTGTGTTAACAGTCTCTTCTGATGCCTTGCCTGGAACACTATAACCTATGCGTGCACATGTACAAAGCAGATATTTTAAACTGAATGAAGAAATAGCATGGGAAATCATATTTCCAACAAAGTCTAACAGGCATTAAGTTCAGGTTTGTTACAACAGACAATTAAATGGCACAGTTGTTCAGTTTGATAATGTTCTGTTATTAATGGTAACCAATATTTGCTTTCAACTTTTGCAATTCATTTCCCAGGGATCTCCCTACACCATAACAACAGCGCCACACTGTGTCACTACCTTGTAATAATTCCAATAAAACAAAGTTAATTGCCTCTCTATGTATGCCACTTCATGTGATTAGCACCATCCAAACATCACAATGGGGAACAAAATCATCAGCCTTTTGTTTTGCTTGTCTGATTGTACATACATGCGAGTGCCCTCAAAAAGGGCTGTGTATTAAATGGTTTGAATGAAGAAAATAGCCACACCTTGCTAATTTCTGAAAAGTATTTGGTTGCAACTGTGCTGATGTCAGAGAACAAGGCCTTCACCTCAGAATTACTCTGTAGAAAAAAATACATTTCAAATTAAAGTTACAAACACTCATCAGTCTGCTCAGAATAGTTAAGTATTCTCTTTATTCATAATTCATGTCATTGTTAGTATTGGTGAGAATAACATCTTCTCTGAACCCAACAACCTCCAATAAATGCCACTTGGTGATAAATAATGCAAATAGTGTATGACAGGTTCCATCAACTACATGTCATAGTAAAGGTGCTTACTTTGTCAGTGAGTGGAGAGACTTGGCATTTTGCATTGCATATCAAACACTCCCCTTGTTTACCTGAAATAATGCATAGGTAGTTACAGCTAAATGTATAAGGGAAAAGATTAAATTATTTCAGACCAATACCAGAGGAAGTATGCATCATAGCCTTAACCTAATACAGAATCTAATAAAACAGCTGCCAATGTTGTTTTCATACTGGGGCCCAAAATAAAAGCGTAGTCTAAACTTGGGCCTGATTCAATTAAATATCATTAATGCTAGCACTAGTATGGCAACTAAAAGGGTTTCAGCCGAATTTGGGTCCTGGCCCATGGCTCCATTTACAATTAATTATGAATTCATTAAACAGTTATGCAGTGTCAGTGTTCCACTTGATTGTCAAATGGCAGGGCTACCTAAACTCAAGCTGAACATTAGCATGTACATGATGGTCTGATATGAATAACGAATGGCTCGATAAAGTATTTTGTTTTGTTTGTTAAATGGCTGCCCTGTGATGGACTGGCGGCCTGTCCAGGGTGTCGCCCCGCCTGCTGCCCAATGACTGCTGGGACAGGCTCCAAGCATCCCCGCGACCCTGAGAGCAGGATTAGCGGTTTGGATAATGGATGGATGGTTGTTAAATGTCTGTAGCGTTACCTCTCGGGAAACAAACATGACAAATGAGATGGCCGCAAGATGTGAGAGCTAGTTTAAGGTCAGCACCGGGGGACTGGAAGCAGTAGTTGCAGCGGACCCAGTAGGACATTTTCTGACGATGGAAAACAAACAAACAAACAAATAAATAAATAAAACAAGAAGAAGCAAAAAACCGCCAGGAAAACCAACATTAACGTTAGCATTGGCTAGCTAGCTCTATCCGTGTTCTTGAGCTAAAGTTAAACCCGTTGCAAAAAAACCCAAAAAAACTACTACGCTTGACTAATAAGTTTTTACCTACTTGAACTTGTTATGTGGTACAGTTCCTTAAGTTACCGGTGAAGTTTACAGACAAGTCTACCATTCGTACTTTATCTAAAAGTTTTTTTTAACAACACGGCTAACCTATCATGGAAGTAACGTTATCAGCGGCAGCTGTCGTTGCCCGACCCTTACCGGAAACCCGATTTGTTCAACGCATATGCAGGCATTATGTTAATACAGAGTCTTTAGTGACACCTATTGGTGAAGTACGTTAGCCAGGTTACCATGACAATGTTCGGTATGCGGGGACTTCCGGGCATTTTGATTAGAAAAAACAAAAAACAAACTACGAACTGAAAGCAGGGCTCTCAAGTCTGACGCATTGGGTGTGAGACACACGCATTTCAACTCGTTCACACGCTCACACGCCACACCTTGTATTTCTCACGCAGAGAACCAGGGTAACGCCCACCAAGTTGCGCCGCTATTTTTTATAACAGTGGAACAGGTAGGAATAAAGTGGATTCCCCATAGCGTTGAGAAGGGCCTGCCACGCACCAGCCAATCAAATTAAAGAATATAGCTGCCGAACAGCCAATCAACTAATAGCATTGCTGTATCCGGGTAAGATTTAGATATTCCCGCTACAACTTGACAGAAGAGGAGAGCTATCTACTAACTTAGTCACAAATCCTAAGTAGGACGACAACGACGTGGGAGAAGACCATATCCTATGTGTACAGTAAGTTATCTCATCATTTGATTTCCGTTGCTGGGGAATATTGTCTCTTTTTACTCTCTATGAATATTGTGTCCAGGCAGTTGGTTTAACCAGAGTGTGTGAACTAGCCTAGCTAGCTTAGGGTGACCAAACGGCCTCTTTTCCCCGGACATGTCCTGGGGGGTGGGGGGGGGTGGGGTTATACATTCATGAAAATGTCCGGTTTTCTGTGGTAGGTTTGCGTGTTGCTGAACTGTTATATATAATATTTTTACCGATCTCAAGCAAGCCAGCTGCTTTATCAGCGATGTTAATGGCAAGACACTGCTACGTGTTGCCTAGCAACAGGTGCAGAGGAGTCTGTGAGGTGGAGAATCTGCAGCGGTCAGTATTTAAAGTTTAAACATTTCAAACGTCACAGAATTTAAAACGACTTCCCCTGAAACTAAACTAAGATATTGATATTATATTAATTTCTGGCGTTAGGTGATGTTAGCTAATTTGCGATTGTTGCTCAGACATGTTGATAATTAAACAACTTTAATGTTGGTGAAAATTCCTCTCAAAAGCAAATAAAGACATCTGATCCTTTTTAAAGAAGAACCAAAGTGTCAGTAACTGTTTACACATGTTTACACTGCGCATATTAAGTGACATTCTCCTGTTCTCGTTCAGGTCACCAGTTCTACCTGCACTAAAAAATTATGAATTAAATAAATATTTTTATTTGTATGAATTTATGTGTCATTTATCAGATCAGACCCCCGTCCCCACCCCAACCAAACCCCCACCACCGCCGCCGCCAAAATTTCACTCTGAACTCAGTTCAAAACTTGAGAGCCCTGTGAAAGACTATAGACCCTTTTAGATTGTAGTGATGACGTAGGTGTGGATGCGCGCGTATTTAGGCAACGGAAGTATGGAGGAGCTAGTTTGTCAAACTATGCAAGGGGATTAACGACAAAAGATCGCGAAAGTTACCTGAATAAATTAACTTTGGCGAACGGCAACCGACTTCCAGATCCGTGTGGTATTACCGAATGGGTGGAATGGCGATAAGGCACTTCACACTAAATTATATTACTAAGAGCCATGCTCTCCTTCACAAATAATGTCAAGATAATAAATCTTTAAACTGAAAAAAACTTGCAAGATTCCTTTTCTTACTCCTTTTACCTTGCTTACAGCTTTCTTACCATTTTCAACAGAAAAACAGTGCCTATTACAGTAAACAGAATTACATAGGGAAAAGCCCAATCTCTCTCCTAAGATATTCAAACTTCTGTTTAGTCAGTGGCTTGGTCAAGATATCTGCCTTCATGTCATTTGTTGGGCAATATTGCAGTTCTATTTGCCCATTCTGCACACATTCACGGATGTAGTGGTAGCGAATGTCTATGTGTTTAGTCCTTGAGCGATCCACTGGATTCTTCGCGATTGCAATGGCTCCTTGGTTGTCCTCCAGGATCACTGATCTCCATTCGGAGATCACTCAGTAATCGTCTCAGCCAGGTACCCTCTTGAGCAGCTTGACTGAGTGCGACGTACTCGGCTTCTGCTGTTGAAAGTGCAACTGTTGCCTGTTTCTTGCTGAGCCAGCTCACTGCTCCTCCACTCAGTAAGAATATGTTGCCGGTTGTTGAGCGGCAGTCATCCTGTTCACCGGCCCAGTCAGCATCTGGGAAGCCGATCAAAGTTCCAGACTCTGACCGCTCGTACTTGAGAGCAAGGTTCACTGTACCTTTCAAGTATCGAAGTATTCTCTTCACAGCAGTCAGATGTGCAGCATCTGGATTTGCGTTGAACTTTGACACAGCACTCACTGCTTGAGCTATGTCTGGTCGTGTGGCCATCGCAGCATACAGCAGACTTCCTACCATGGACTGATAGGTACTTTGGTTCACAGGCTTACTAACACCATCACTTTTTTTCAATTTGACGTTGGCATCAGCAGGAGTTGCAACCGGATTTGCATTATCCATCCCATATTTCTGAAGAATGGCTTCAATGCAATGCTTCTGATGAAGTAAGACACAGTTCTTTTCTTTTCTTGGACAACAGAGATGCCCAGGATATAGGACAGCTCACCCATGTCCTTCATCTTGTAGCACTTCTTGAGAGCCATTTTCAACTCGTCATGCTTGCAATCGACTCCGTAATCAGAATCAGATCATCCACATAAACAGCGAGTATCTCAAGCTCTTGTCTTGATCTTACAAACACACAGGGGTGTGATGTGCTCTGTTTAAATCCAATTTCCATCATGAACTCCGTGAAAGCCTTGCTCCAGCAGCGAGGAGACTGCTTCAGTCCATAGATTGATTTCTTCAGTTTACACACCAGGTGTTCCTGCCCTGGTTTGATGTATCCCTTTGGTTGGTCCATGTAGATTTCTTCTTCTAGGTGTCCATTAAGGAATGCAGTTACTATGTCCATCTGGTGCACATGAAGATTGTTCTGGATGGCAAAGGACAGTAGCGTACGAATTGAGCTGAATCATACCACGGGTGAAAAAGTTTCATCATAGTCAGCACCATACAACTGTGAGTAGCCCTTGGCGACGAGTCTGCACTTGTATCTCTCCACTCGTCCATCACTATGATGCTTGACTTTGAACACCCATCTTGATCCTATGGCCTTTCTATCCCTTGGTAAATCCACTAAGTCCCACGTCTCATTTTCCAGCAGTGACTCATATTCCAAGTCAGCTGCCTCCTGCCATTCCTTTGCATTAGTACTCATCATTGCTTCTTTCAATGTGCTAGGCTCTATGACACGACACACATTGGCATGATCAACAGTCACTATATCAGCAAACTCATCATATCCATATCTCCTTGGAGCCCTTCTGATTCTGCCACCTTCTCTAGCAGCTTCATCGACAGTGACCTCGTCATCTGGTGTTCCACTCTCATCTGTGTTCATGGTTACCCCGTTCTCTGAGCAGGTCACTTCCACTTCCTGTTTCCAGTCGAAGTCTGATTCATTAAAGATGACATCACGACGAATTAGAATCCTCCTTTTCTCTTCATCAAACAGGCGATAGCCTTTGGTATTGTTTGCATATCCCATGAAACGAAGCTTCACAGCCTTCTTGTCCAGTTTTCTTCTCTCTATGTCTAGGTTATGTGCATAAGCAACACAGCCAAACACTCTCATGTGACTCATGTCCAGCTTTTTGCCACACCATCTCTCGTAGGGTGTCTCTTGCTTCAGGACAGATGTGGGCAGCCTGTTCTGTATGTAAGCTGCGGTTGCTACAGCCTCTGCCCAGTACATCTTTGGCAACTTAGTATGAAACAGCATACTTCTAGTTGCTTCAATTAATGTCCTATTTTTTTTCCTGCAACACCATTTTGCTGTGGTGAGTGAGGTACAGTCATCTCATGGTGGATACCTTGAGCCTTCAAATATTCTTGAAACTCCTTTGATGTGTACTCACCACCATTGTCTGTTCTCAGTCTCGTGACGTTCTGCCCACACTCATTGGAGAATGTTTTCTCAAATTCCTTGAATTTGCTAAGGACTTCACTCTTCTGTTTCAGAAAGTATACCTTGCAGCATCTAGAGTAATCATCGATAAAAGTCACAACATATTTTGCTCCAACTATAGATTCAGTCTGCATGGGACCATAGACGTCACTATGGATCAGCTGCAACTTGCGTTTGGAACTGATTTCTCCAACTGGCTTGTATGGCTTTCTAGACAGCTTGCCTTCCACACATCCTTCACAGAAATGAACATCTTTCTCTGCAAAGAAGTCCACTCCATTCACCAGATCTTTTAGTTCCTTCAGCTTGCTGGTGTGACCCAAGTGCTGGTGCCACAGGCTGGCTGCTACTGATGCACTTGATGCACCATGACAGACAGACAAACTTCCTTCGACATCCAGCTGATACAGCCCGTCAGATCTTTGTGTTCCCATTCCTTGAAGAGTTCCATCTTTCCCACGAGACTTCTTAAACTGCACCGTATTTCCTTTTCTGGCAGCAGCTCCCACTGAGAATAGATTCCCAGATAGCTTTGGAACATACAGAACGTCATACATTGAGACATTTTTTACATCACTTACTTTGAAAGTCATTCTCATTTTGACATTGCCAAGTCGTAGGGCGTCAACCACCCTGCTGTCACCGAGTTTCACAGACTGTGCTTTTGAGAATTGCTGGTAGTCTTGAAGAATTTTTCTATCACACGTCATGTGCTTTGATGCTCCCGAATCAATCAACCATTCGACCTGTTATGGCCACTCAGTCGGGTTTGTCTCTTTAGCGACAAAGGCACTTTCAGACGAATCTTCTGCATCTTCACACATCATGCTTTTGGCCTTGTGGGTTTTCTTTTTCTTTTTCTCACCTGGACAGTCGCGCTTTATATGTCCTTCTTTCCCACGTTTGTAACATCTCCACATGCTTAGTCTTTCAGCTCCCACGGCCTTGGAGATAGCCTGCATATCTCCATGAAATTGTGATGACATAGCTGATGCACCACCTGACGTAGCACCACTGGAGTAATCATTAGCATTCACTCGCTTTTGCTCTTCATTTATTAATGCTTGAACAAACTGCAGTGTCAGATTGTCAATCTTTGTTTCTAGCGTAGTGACAATTGTATCATAGCTTGGTGGCAAACTACCCAAGAGTGATATAATTTGGTCTTCCTCTTCAATCACAGAACCTATTGCTCCTAGCTGATCAGTCAGTTCCTTCATTCGTTTTAGATGTTCATTTAAATTGTCTCCTTCCTTAATTTCACATCTGAAATATTTTTTCTTCAGGAAGTTTATTTGCCAAAGTATCTCTCTCAAAATGTCCTTTCAGCGTGTTCCACGCCTCTTTTGGAGTCTGGCAGCTTGTTATCAGGTACAACTGGGGTGTACTTACATTCAGCACTAACACAGAGAATGCCTTCTCTCTCCGTTTCGTGAATTCAGCTTGTGCGTGTGCATTAGCATCTGCGACTAGGATATCCGTCTCCATTAGCATGCCCCACAGTCCTTTTGCCTTCAGCAAGTGTTCCATCTGAAATTTCCACATTCCCTAGTTCTCTGGTCCGCTCAGCTTGTCAATAAACAGCTTATCTTCCATTGTGAATTCCACAACACCGTTTATCTCACACAAAACTCAGTGTAAAACAGCCTTTTAGCGACGCTCTGGGCCCATAACCTATTGCTTTTTCACGTGTTCGTTCAGAAAGGTCAAGCCGGAAATACAAGCAGACACAAACCGGAACTACAAACAGACACTAGAGGACAGTACTGCGCATTAGCGACACCCACGGTAAAATTACTGTATTACAACAATCACAAAATCCTCGAGAATGTTAACCTGTGACACTGGGATTACTGTTTGCAAAATCTTAAAGTTCTTCCATCGTCCAATTATTCGTTCCACATGTATCCTGACACGAGACAGTTGTCTCGATGAGTCCACCTCCTGTGCAGAGTTGCTTTTTTCCTTTTGTGAAATGAGGTATACGAAGGGTGGCACCATAAACTGCAAGTTCATCTTGGATTAGAAACCCCCTATCTGCCAGAATCCCATTGTTATGTTCCAAAAACCCTGATCCTTTGTTATCTGCTTGTCAGAAACCCGCCCACCCCAACCAGGGGACAGAAATGAAATTGCTTCAGCTGGAGTGATGCCAATCAAATATTTAATGGTGTTGGTGTGTTTATAATTTGACCATGTCTGGGCCCTGGCAGTCAGATTACTGGGTCTAGCAATGAAAACCTCTGTGCAATCTATTACGCACCGGCATCTTTTAAAGTTTCGCTTGAAGATTTTAGGCATGTTCTTTAGTATAGCTCCCTTACTTGGCCATTTAATGAGTGGCTTGAGGACTATGGCCATAGCAGGTATCCAGCTCTGACAAATATTTGATAAGGTGGTTTTTGATACCTTAAATCTATAGGCTAAATCAGTATTAGTTAGGCCCAGACTTAATTTCATTAGCACAACCAATAGATGATCCTGTAGAGAAAGGTTCTGGCTAATTCTTTCTACACTGTTTGTTATTTTTGCACACAGCCAGTCAAAGATAATGGAGGTAAGTCCTGTGAAAAAAATCAGTTGTCCCATGTTGAACTTAATAGTAGCATAGGAAAACGTAGAGTTTTGCAGCTCCTCTTTAAGCTTCTCATTTTCAGCCTGTAGTTTTTCACACTCCTGCTGCAGGTTGACATAGTCATTCTGAAGCTGAATGTACCTCAGGTTCAGGTTCTGCATATTCTGTCCTTGGGACTGGGATGTCCTCTTCAGCTTTAACAGAAAAGCGAACAGTTAGGATATGCCGGCACAAGCTCACAACAAATTGGTTGATTGCACAACAAAAATATATCCTTACCAGGACAGTGATCCATGCTGCTGACTTGTCCTGGACTTTCAGAAGGAGCAGGCTGATTTGGTGGAGTGTAAACCCTTTCATCTCATCTCCTTTTCCTATGGTACCTTAACATAAAAAAGCTAAATTAATGAACAGAAATACTGATCAAAGGCCATATTACAGGAAATTCCTAACTCGCAGATCCTATCTTAACTGTTTGGTTATGATAAGATATTATGTTATGATTTGTTTAATACCAACTGGCGAAAAATCCTATCTTAGACATCCCTATCTTCACTTTAAACTTAAGACGGTAAATATTTGTAATACAGCCCCATTTTCTCAAAGCCAGCAGCTACAAGCTCCAAAGTGCACTGAATAGCATGAAATGAAAGAGGGAAAAAGTCATTCTAAAACGATTAGGAAGTGTTAGGCCTAATTATTCTTACCTTTCCACCTTTGCCTCGGGGTTCTGACTTTGTTTTGTGTACTTAAACACATAGGGCACAAAATCAGGATTCTGTGAGTCCAGTGACGCCTCACCTGTAAATAGCCATACACACCACATTAGCCAAATAATACCAGCTAACGTTGCTTATTACTTGTTACTTTAGATATTAGTCTACATCTAAACCAGGCATTCCAGTGGAACCTGATATAAAATGGGCACTGCAAACGCCAGCGTTTTTGATCGTGTCCTCAGTCCAGTTTTCATCAATACTGTAACGTGCATGGATAAGAAGACACGCTGGCCGCTGGCTCGCGGGTCTGACCCTTTAGTCTAGCGGTTAGCGATGTCTCCTGCGGTGCGGGCGATACGGGTTCGCTTCCCGGCCGCGGCAGTTCCTGTGGTTGCGTTGTCCCCCGAATTCGCTACAATACGTTTGATGGCTTGCAACCACAGGCGCCTCCGGTTGCTCTGAAATGGCCGTCATCCCGTCGGAATTCGGTAAAACTTCAGTCCGCTGTTGGTAGAGTAGCGATTCGTACAGCCAAACACACAGCAACCAGACATTTGATGCTGGTTATATTTCTGAATAAACTTTGTAATCTGCCCTTCCTCGTCTGAATCCGTGAATGAATGGAAGACTTGGGGGTAGCGTTTCACTTCCGTTGCCTAAATGCGTGCGCATACTTTTGATGACGTAGGCTGTAAAAGGGTCTAATGCTGGGGTGCCCAACCAGTCGATCGCGATCGACCAGTCGATTGCGGGCTGACTGCCAGTTTTGATAGTTATCGCCAGCGGTTAGAGCAGTACTTCGCAGCAAATGGATTGGACACTCGAGATGAGAAAACCAAAGCGGTATTTCTTACGGTGGTAGGAAAACGGGCACATAGCTTGCTGATGGATTTGTGTGCACCAGATACGCCATCGGGTAAAACATGTGAAGTACTGGTGGGAATGCTAGAAAAGCACTATATCCCGAAAACCAACTTTATTGCCGAGAGATGCAAGTTTCACGGAAGAAACCAAAAGGAAAACGAAACAATAAGTGAGTACATTGCAAGTTTGAGAAAGAGAGCAGCCACATGCCAATTTGGAACATTTTTAGATGAAGCACTGCGTGATAGGTTTGTCTGTGGAGTTAAGAGCAGTGAGCTAAGAGATCGGTTACTCAATGCTGCTCACACAAAAGACTTAACGTTACAGTTCGCAGTTGAAATGGCGCTTTCTTTTGAGGTAACAAAAGGCAACAGTGCGCAACAGTTTGCACAGAAAGGCTATAAAGCTAATGTGGTAGAAAAGAAGGCTAACCTAAAGCATAGAGAGGCTACGGTAAAGTCTACAGCTAATGGAAAGCCCTGCTATCGCTGCAATGGAAAAGGCCACAGACCGGATGACTGCAGGTTCAAGGACGCAGAGTGTCACCAGTGCAAGAAAAAGGGACACATCGCAAAAGCATGCCATTCACCTAAAGAAGGAAGCTATGGCAAGGCATCGAAAGGGACCAGGCATTTGGAATGTTGCCACGCTCTCAAGCACGTGGACCAGAGCAACGCTCACAGTCTTCGGGCAGATGGATATCCTATCCAGCCTCAGCTCTGCAGTGCCAGAGACGACTGCTGTGTGCCAACAAGGTGCATGGTGGATGCTGTACAGAACATTGACACTGGTCAGACATTGGACAGTGGAGGGGCCGAACTTTTTGCAATGGACACAGGTAAAGGTGACATTGTGAAACCCTACTATGTGTATGTCAGTGTAAATGGTACAAGGGTGAAAATGGAGGTAGACACTGGCGCAGCCGTGTCACTGATATCTGAAACTCTACTTAAACGCAGGTTTAAAGATGTGAAACTTAGTCCTGCAAATTGTGTGCTGAAAACCTACAGTGAGGAATCATTGCCGTTGATAGGAAAATTCGCAGCAAAGGTGAAATGCAAGGAACGCTCAGAAAGCTAGAACTACTCGTCGTGAAAGGAAGAGGTCCTGCATTAATGGGCAGAGACTGGATAAGTAAATTAAAGCTAGACTGGTCAAGAGTCGACAGAGTGGCTCCTGATACAGTGGATGATGTGTGTGCCAGACATGCAGCAGTGTTCAAACCTGAGCTAGGCAAGTTAAAAGGTATTGAAGCCAGACTACATGTAGTTCCATATGCAGTGCCCAAGTTCTGTAAGCCTAGAAACGTGCCTTATGCATTAAGAGAAGCCGTAGAGAGAGAACTGGCAAAATTGGAAGCTGAAGTGAGTGGGCAGCTCCAATAGTTTGTGTGCCTAAAAAGGATGACAGTGTGAGAATATGTGGAGACTACAAGATCACCGTCAATCCATGGTTGAATGTGGAACAGTATCCACTAAGAATACACCCTAAAAACAAAAACAAAAAACAAAAACAATGACATGGCATTAGCATGCCACTCTGACTCACACGTGAATAACAGCATGGGGGCTTGGTTCATCCCCTAAAATGGACTCAAGTTGTGCCATGGACTCAAATCAAACGGCACACTGGCCTAATAACTCTGCCAAACCGTGATGTAAATTGGACATCTGCATTTGATGCCTGAGTCGGATTGGAACGCTCAGGTGATGGCTGTGGTAGAGGAGTGGGGACAGCCATTGGGGAATCCACAGCAGTGGCGGGATCATCAGAAACAAGGGAGGCCGTCACAGAGGGAGGAGGCGAATGGTCCGAACCAGAGCACTCAGCAATGGACGATTGTTCATGGACCCATGAGGCAGTGCGGCCATCATCCCAGTCATCAACACTCAAGAGGGAACCAGCAAGGGATGGCTCAACCATCCCAGCTTTAGTGTCCAATCCAGACATCTCAGTCTCATGCCAATCAGATGTAGGAGGGGCATTGGCCATACTAGAGGCAGGTATGGACATAGGAGCAACATCACCATCCAAGGCTTCATCCAGGGGCAGGAAGTTGACCTGGAGCAGCAGGTTCCGGTGAACAACTCGTTCATTTCTCTCCTGATCCCTTATCCAGTAGATACTATGCAGGGCAGGTTTTGAGGCCACCACGGTGTAAATAACAGGCACCCACTTGTCAGAAAGTTTACGTTTCTCCCTGATGCCCTTGTTTGCCAGCAGCACCTGGTCACTTAGAGACAGAGGCTGACCTTTGACCCGTTTGTTGTACTGGTCACACTGATGTCTCTGCTCAGCTGTGCAGTTCTTCTGAGCCACTGCCATGGCACAGTGCAGGTCCTCTAAAAGGGACTTCACATAAGCATCATAGTCACACACTGTCACATCATGGAGTACATTCTTGAAGAGAAGGTCAACGGGCAACCTAGGGACTCTCCCAAATATCAAGTAGAAAAGCACAAATCCGGTGGTCTCATGAGTAGTGCAATTATATACAAAGGTCATGGTTTGGATCATCTGAGGCCATTTCTGCTTGGGACGGAAGGGTAAAGATCTCAGCATGTTGCCCAGGGTGCGCTTAAACCTCTCTGTACTGCCATTCCCCATAGGGTGGTGCGGCGAGGTATGGGACTTAACTCCTGACAACTTCAAGAGCTTGGTCATCAGCTCACTTTCAAAGTTCACTCTCTGGTCAGCCTCCACAGCTTTCCGGCTACCCTTTTGGCAGTCTGGTCCTGACAGGGAAAAGCATGTGTTAGCTTTGTGAAGTGATTGGTGATCACAAGAACATCCACAGACTTGTTATTGTCTTCAGCTGACCAAAAATCAATGCAAACAAGTTCCAGAGGAGCGGAGGTCTTAATGCTCCCCAGTGGGGCCCTTGCAGAAGGCTCAGGGGTTTTGCTGAGAACACATCTACGGCAGCACTTGACATGATTGCGGACATTTTTTTTCAATGTCATACCAGAAGAAATGCTGGCGAGCCAGAGAAAGTGTGTGGGGCTGACCTTGATGACCAGCATAGTCGTGAACACCGGACAATGCGTCTGCCTTCAGGGACTCGGGCACAACAAACTGAAACCTCTTCCGTTTGGTCAAGGGGTCCTTTGTGACCCTATAGACTAATCCGGCAAAGTACTGGATTAGTACAGTAAAGTGTGCATATTAACTTCGGGAGTGATTCTGAATTGCTGGTTCATCTAGTATAAAGTATCATCTTTCTTGCTAAATAAGTTGCTATTAGTCTTATTCCAGCTGCTTGAGTATTAGTCCTTTTCTCTATACATCTGCTGCTGGTTCCTAGTGGGATCTTATTCTAGCTGTAGCTGTCTTATTCTATTTACTTATTTGTCTTATTTACTTAATGTAACTGTAGCTGTTTTTTCACCTAGTGTGCCTTTAAATATTTCTTGTTGCCTAGCTGTTTTGACTTATACTTTTAGCTTATGAATATATTCATTTGTAACTTGCTGTTTGCAGTTTTAATAGTATTGTGTGAGGTTTGATAGAGTTTTACTTAAGTTTCCAGTTTCTGGGCAATAAGCCTATTTTCAGTGTACCTCTTTGGCCAATTGGGTGTTAAGTGGCCAGGGTGTGGCCTGCACTCATGGCAGACAATTAGCCATCAGTGTTCTTTAAATCAATGCTGCTACTTGGAAGCGTCAGGCAAACAAGCCTAGGTTGAACAAAGGCTAGTGTGAACAAAGGCAAGTGCAACTTTTTCAAGCCAAGACTTCGTCAAGCACGGACTGCCCTTGTTAGATCAAGTCAGTCGTCTGTACTTTGTGTACCTAGTATAGACTATGTGTTTCCTTCGCATTCCTGTCCTTTTCTCTTCCCAGGGCTTGCATAGACGTTGGGTCACTCCTAGGTGCTGTGACCCTACCAATCTCATCTATCCCACTCTCTCCACTCACGTTGAGCAAGTGGTGACGGGAGGGCTCTGGAATTGCCAGTCTGCAGTGCCGAAAGCTGAGTTTATCTCAGGCTACACATCCTTGCTCTCCCTCAACTTTCTTGCTCTAACTGAGACCTGGATCATGCCAGAAAACACTACCACACCCGCAGCTCTGCCTGATGTGTACTCTTTTACTCGCACTCCCAGAGCTGGGAGGCGGGGTGGTGGTACTGGCCTGCTAATCTCCCTGAAATGGAAATACTCTGTTTCCATTCCACAATTTTCTCCACCCGCTTTTGAATTTCGTGCCGTTACTGTCTCTTATCCAGTCAAGCTCACCATCATGGTTGTGTACCGCCCACCAGGCCACCTTGGTGAGTTTCTGGAGGAGCTTGACACACTTGTCTTGCACTTCCCTGTTGATGACTCTGCA
Source organism: Lampris incognitus (assembly GCF_029633865.1). Taxonomy (NCBI): domain Eukaryota; kingdom Metazoa; phylum Chordata; class Actinopteri; order Lampriformes; family Lampridae; genus Lampris; species Lampris incognitus. The sequence continues at coordinate 37,414,492 of NC_079211.1, forward strand.
CTTATCCTTCTCAGTGACTTCAACATCCACACTAACAAGCTAGCTCCTCTTCTCTCTTTCCTCTCCTCCTTTGACCTTCACCTCTCACCCTCTCCTTCTACCAACAAGGCCAGCAACCAGCTGGACCTTATCTTTACTAGACACTGTCCTATTTCCAATCTCTCTGTTACTCCCCTCCAGCTCTCTTTCCACTATTTCATATCCTACTCTCTCCCTCTCTTCACCCCCCTCAGCCCCTTCCCCTACCCACATGGTTTCCACCCGTAGACACCTCCGCTCTCTCTCCGCCACTGATCTTTCTTCCTCTGTTACCTCTATCCTCCCTACACCCGAATCTTTCTCTCTCCTACCCCCTGACACTGCTATTGATCTACTTCTCTCTACCCTCCCCTCTTCTCTGGACAATCTCTGTCCCCTCACCTCCAGGCCTGCACGTCCAACTCCACCTTCCCCTTGGCTGACCGACTCATTACGTACTGACAGACGGAGCCTGAGAGTGGCAGAGGGCAAATGGAGAAAAGGCAAACTCCCAAATGACCTTTTCAACTTCCAATCTCTTCTTTCAACTTTATCCTCCCTTTCTGCTGCTAAGGCTGCCTTCTATCACTCTAAAATCCTATCCTCTGCCTCTAATCCTAAGAAAGTCTTTGAAACCTTCTCTACACTTCAACCCCCACCTCCTCCTCCTACTTCCTCCCTTCTCCCTGATGACTTCGCTAACTTCTTTGACAAGAAGGTAAACGACATCAGATCCTCCTTTTCTCACCAACCGGGTAGTGCTGCTTGCATTACGGATGTTTTCCGTCTGCCTTCAAGACTGGTAGAGTCACCCCCCTGCTTAAGAAACCATCACTTAACCCCTCTGACATCAAAAACTAGAGACCAGTTTCCTTTCTACCCTTTCTATCCAAAACTTTCGAACGTGCCGTCTTTAACCAACTTTCTTTGTACCTCCACCAGAACAACCTCCTGGACCCCAACCAGTCTGGGTTCAGGGTGGGTCACTCGACAGAGAAGGCCCTCCTTGCAGTGACAGAATCGCTGCACTCTGCGAGAGCAAACTCTCTCTCCTCTGTTCTGATACTCCTGGACCTGTCAGCTGTGTTCGACACAGTGAACCACCAGATCCTCCCCTCTACCCTCGAGGGGCTGGGTGTCAGGCTCTGCACTCTCAATGTTTGCAACCTACCTGACGGGTCGCTCCTACCAGGTGACATGGAGGGAATCTGTGTTGTAGCCTCGCAGACTGACTACAGGCGTTCCACAGGGTTCGGTTCTGGGTCCTCTCCTTTTCTCCCTGTACACGACATCCCTGGGTTCTGTTATTCTCTCGCATGACTTCTCTTACCATTGTTATGCCAATGACACCCAGCTGATCTTGTCCTTTCCTCCCTCTGACACACAAGTAGAGACACGCATCGCTGCATGCTTGACTGATATCTCGGAGTGGATGGTTGACACACCACCTTAAGCTCAATTTGGACAAGACAGAGCTGATGTTCCTCCCGGGGAAAGGTTGCCCGCACCGAGACCTGGCCATCACCATTGACAACACCGTGGTGACGCCAACTCGGACTGTGAGGAATCTGGGTGTGATCCTGGATGACCAACTGTCGTTTGCTGAAAACGTTGCATCTGTTGCTCGTTCCTGCAGATTTCTCCTCTATAACATCAGGAGGATTCACCCATTCCTCACCGACGAGATGGCACAGGTGCTGATAGGCTGTTCCTAGCCACTGAAAGCATTAGCAGCGTGAAATCCCAGGGGCTCAAAAAGTTTGTGCACCTGCATCTGAATAAGAAAAGGCAGGCATGCCAGATAGATACAGGCACCACTTGCAATGTTACGCCTCCTAGTGGCCAGAGGAGGAAGGCGCAACATTTACCACAACAGAACAAACCAAATGTGGGTGCAGCCTCACAAAACCGCAACTTAAGCAGGAAGAACCACAACTTAAATAATTATTTAATACAAAAACACAGCAACACAGGGACATAGGGCGCTAATCAGTGGCACCAAATAAACTATGAACTGAAAAGAAAACCCCTCCCCCCTTAACAGGCGTCAAGCACACCTAAATACATGGGTCGGTGCCCACCGCTAAACTAATGAAGAATAACATAAACAAACTACGTGTAAAGTAAATATAGACCCCAGGGTGTCTAAACTTACCAACTTACCCAAATGTCCCCTATGAGCTTAAACAAGACAAGACACAAAGAATAACTAACCAACAACCAAACATAGGCTAATCAGAGGTAAACTAACTCATAGTCTTAAACAAACAAAAACAAGACAAACACAAAACCCAACCAAACCAACCGCTCGCCTCCTGATACCGCCACTACCCAGGAGAACGAGAAGGAACAATTGAAAAGCTAGGACTATATATAGGAGGAGGTGCGGGGCGTGACTAATTGGTGATACGGAACAGGTGTGTCGATAGACAGGGGATCCAAGCTGCAGCTTCTGTAAGAAAGGGAATTATGGGACACAAGGGGGAGACAAAACCACAACACACCAGGACAGAGCAACACATTCATACAACATGCAGGCCTGCATACATTAAACACAAAAACAGTACGGGACGTAACACTCCCCCCCATAAAGAGTCAGCCCACGGCTGACGACACCAACACCCCTACCTCCACTACCAGTCCATCCAACAACCAAAATTTAAACTCTAGAAAGGGCATCCGCAAACACATTGTCAGTGCCCTTCTTGTGCTGGATAACGAGGTTATAAGTTTGCAGCATAACAACCCAGCGCATTAAGCGCTGGTTGTGGTTGTACATTTTATCCAAAAAGACAAGAGGGTTGTGGTCCATAAAGACCACCACAGGCTCCGCACTGGAGCCAAGGTACACTTCAAAAAACTGGAGTGCCAGCAGCAGCGCCAACGTCTCCTGTTCAATGGTCGAGTAGCGCCTTTGGCAACTGCTAAACTTCTTGGAGAAGTAACCAACAGGATGAACCAAACCATCTGCATCCATCTGTGTTAAAACTGCACAAGCTCCAAGGGAACTGACATCTACCTCGAGAGAGAAAGGGGTAGAGAAATCAGGCGCACTGAGAACCAGGGCACTGCACAGGAGGGCCTTAGAGCTCTCGAAAGCTAACTGGCACTCATCAGTCCATTCAAACAGACTGCTGAAAACGTTGCATCGGTTGCTCATTCCTGCAGATTTCTCCTCTATAACATCAGGAGGATTCACCCATTCCTCACCAACGAGATGGCACAGGTGCTGATAGGCTGTTCCTAGCCACTGAAAGCATTAGCAGCGTGAAATCCCAGGGGCTCAAAAAGTTTGTGCACCTGCATCTGAATAAGAAAAGGCAGGCATGCCAGATAGATACAGGCACCACTTGCAATGTTATGAGCAGCAAGATCAAAGAGAAGCTGTCACCCGTAACAGTGTTACACCCGAGCACAACCATGCTGAAATTGTATTCCGGGGAAATTATGTCATCATAGGGGAGATTCCACACAGAACGTGTCGTTTGAGGAGAAAAACACAACCTTGTCTTTGAGATAGTTGAAACCAAGCAAGAGCCTCTTCCCTCCGGGGCCACATGCAAATGTCTGGGCCTCATGAGCTTCACAATCCCAGATGAGCTGAATAAAGTAGAAGCGGGTACACCCCTTACAAAAGAACAGCTGTTAAAAGACTACAAAGATGTCTTTAATGACCCAATTGAGTCAGTCCCTGGCTAAACACACTTTGAGCTGGACCCTAATGTAACTCCAGTACAATGCACACCTCAAAATGTTCCTGTAGCTTTGAGTGCAAGAGTCGAGGAAGAACTAGACAGACACATCAGAGTTGGCAACATCACACTGGTGACTGAGCCTACTGCGTGGATAAGTAATATGGTGACTGTTGCAAAACCAGAAAAAATAAGACTCTGCATTGACCCAAAACCCCTAAATTGAGCACTGCTGAGGTCTCACTACCACATGCCAACACTGGAAGACGTGTTGTACAAGCTGCCCAAGGCTCGCTTATTCACACTGGTGGATGCTCGCGATGCCTTTCTACAGTGCAAGCTCGACGATGAAAGTAGCTGTCTGATGACCTTCTGGACACCATGGGGCCAAATGAGATGGCTCAAACTCCTGGTCGGAGTCTCAGTAGCACCAGAGATCTATCAAACACAAGCAACACCAACTGCTATCAGGCCTGGCTAGCACTGAACCAATAGCTGATGACATCCCGGTGGTTGGGTGTGGTGACACGGACATAGAAGCGGAACTGGACCATGACAACAACTTGCATGCTCTCATGGAGCGATGCAGGGCCATGAAGCTCAGACTGAAGGAGCACAAGCTGCAGTTCAAACTCCAAGCTGTCCACTATCACGGCCACATACTGTCTGTCCTCGGAAGGACTGAAAATCGACCCAGAGAAAACATGGGCTGTGTTGGAGATGCAGACACTCACTGATATGAAGGCTGTGCAACGCTTCATTGGATTTGTGATATACCTTGCCAAATTCAAGCCAAAACTCTCAGAGGTCAGTGAGCCACTTCGCAGGCTCCTGGATAGGCTCCTGGATAGGCCCCCGCAGGCTCCTGTGAGCCACTCCGCAGGCTCCTCCACTGAATGGCATTGATTACCCAAGCATGAGGATGCAGTGTGTGAAATAAAGCGGATGGTCTCTAGCACTCCTGTTCTCAAGTATTATGATGTCAGAAAGCCTGCTACGATCCAGAGTGATGCTAGCATGACTGGACCGGGGTGCTTCTTGTTGCAAGGGGGGCAGCCTGTGGCCTTTACCTCGAGAACGCTGACTCAGATGGAGCAAAACTATGCTCAAATAGAGAAAGAGTGCTTGAGCATAGTTTTCGCCTGCCAGAGATTCCACCAATACTTATATGGCAGGGAAACAGTCACTGCAGAAACAGACCACAAGATCACAAACCATTGATCACCGTCTTCAAAAAGCCCCTCCTGAGCACACCGAAACGTTTCCAGGGCATGTTGATGCAGCTGCAATGTTACAACCTCGACGTTGTGTACAAGCCTGGATCCGAAATGTACATCAGCTACACTTAAAGCAGAGCTGCACTGCCATGCTGCGGGTCATGCTGCAGTCACTCCATACATGCGACATTCAGTGTGTACCATGGACAGCACTCAGACAGAGTACTCACAGCTAGACCAAGCACAGCACTTAGATGTTACTGCCTTCAGATTCTGCCAAATAGCAAAGCACACAGAAACGGATGACGTACCTCAAGAGCTGAAATCAGCGATCCTTGGTGGGTGACCTGACTTCAAGGAGGACACCTGTTGGCAGTGCGGGAATACTGGCCCATCAGGGATGAGTTGAATGTGCAAAACCGGGTGCTGTACAGAGGGCAGTGCATCGTCATTCCAAAGGCCTTGAGAGCCAAACTGCTCAAACAAATACACACTAGCCGCGTTGGTGGTGAGGCCTGTTACAGATGGGCCAGGGATACGCTCTTCTGGCCAAACATGAAAGCTGAATAAAGGACTTTGTGGCGAACTGCTCCACATGCAATGAATATGCACAGACCCAGCAGAAGGAATCTAAGATGTCACATGAGATACCAGCACGTCCATGGCAAATGGTGAGCATGGATATCTACTCATGCTAGCAAAGACTTTCTCACTCTTGTACCAATACTCGGATCACTGGGAAATCGACCAGCTCCCTGATCTATCAGCCGACACACTCATCATGCACTGCGAAGCCCAGTTTGTGCGTTATGGACAGCCAGAGTGAGAGTGATCACTGATAACAGCCCACAATCTGTTTGTGAGCAATTCAGGAGGTTTGCAGCGAACTGGGGTTTTACCCATGTCACATCCTCACCCCAACATCCAAACTCAAATGGCAAAGCCGAGTCATGTGTGAAAATAGTAATGTCTCTCTGCAAGCAAGCAAAACTGGATGGTACAGATACATGGATGGCCATCCTCCGCTGGCGCAATACACACAGAGAGGGGTTAGACAACGCTTAATGTAACGTAGGCTTAAAACTTCTCTGCCTGTCATGGACAGCTTGCTTCTACCACACGTAGTGGTCGGAGTGACAGAGAAATTGTGGTGGAAATGGCAGATGGCAAAATCAACCTATGACAGCTCTTCCAGGGACCTCGCAGCGCTGAATGTGGGAGATCATATAAGAATGAAGCCTCTACCTGGTGATTGCATGGGACAATGGCCTCTGGGACAGTGCCTCCAGAAAGTCACTCCTTGTTCATTGTGATGGATGTTGATGGCACAATCTACAGACACAACCCTGTAGATCTGCGTGTAGCTGAGCGCTCAGTCCAAACACAGCAGTTGGGGATGTCTGAGCAGAGAAGTCCTGAACAAGGAAATGTCACCGGAAAGACTGCCTCAGCCGAGACAAGGAATGTCTCGGGGTGAACCAAGTGAGGTGGAACCTCCTCACACGGCAAGTGCACCAGCGCAAGGACGATGCTCAACACCGGGAAAACCCAGTGGCACAACAGGCCATGCCATCTACTCACGTAGTGGCCACCTGTCATGGCCACCGCAAAGACTGAACTTGTGATTTTGAGGTGGCATTGAGAGAACATAGGCACTAGGGTGTAGGCAGATTGCTGCCCTTACAAAAGCCCACTCACACACATACAGATTTACAGCACATACACAAAGAAACTGTTCACAAAAGACTGTTGGACTGCTCTATATTCATTGTTTAAAAAAAACCCATTGTGATAGGATGGAGACAATGCATTATGTAATGCTATGCGATTTCTAAATGTGTAACTTCAAGTTCAAAGTTTATTCACTGAATTGCATTGCCTTGCCTTGCCTATTCTTACAGTGTGAAATACAGTGCAATTGGTAAGGCTATGCAGTTTCTAAATGGTGGAATGTTTACATGCACCTTAGAGAAGTTAAAAGAAATTGTTTAAATTAAGCATTTGATTACATTTATGTTCCAAAGCTAAAGGAAAGGAGATGTTACTGTGTTACTTTCTATGGGGTGGTTGGATTTGAGTTGTGTTTAGTCAGAGATTTTTGTTTAGTTTAAGTACAAACTTGTGAAAGTTATTTAGTTTACATGTAGTTAAATTTTAACATTGTTTGAATTGTTAGTTACATAAGTGAATCTGAGTATTGATAATAATAATGAGATTTATTCCAGTTCCGACTGTATGTGATTTCTGTGCGCTTGATAAGGACTTTTATTGCGAAATTCTATTGGCGAGAAATGCGTGCATCCGGGGTCTCAGTTAGGGAGCTGCTGTGATTGGCTGATTTACGTTCTGGGGGTGACGTCAAGAAAGTTAATACAGCTTCAGAGCGGGGACTCTTTAGTATGACAGGACGAGGACGGACTGGTGAGTGATTGCAAGAGTGAGTGAGTTATATTGTGTGTTAGCTTTGAGTTGAGGGTACTTGAATGATATATGTTTGTATTTTGTGTGTTTTCTTTTTCAAGGTTCGTAACCTGTTGGTTAAAAATAAAGAAATGTTCGACCATTGAGTGACGTCCTGTTCATCCTCGCCTCAGCTGCAGGGCTTGTTTGAGAGTTAGCAGCACAGTTACGAACCACCACGACGGCAGAAGAGTTGCTGAACCGTCGCCTGGAAGAGAAAGGTTGTGGTATCCATGTTGTTGCTGTAAACGTAATAAACCCGCACATAAGGCCACTAGGGTCAGTGAGCAGGTGGTGAAATTTCCCTTTCAACAACGTACCTGTTTGTAGCTAGCATGCTAGCTCAGGTCCGTGTAGCTAACTAAAGTAAGGGCTCAGCTAGCAGTTTAGGAAGCTAACGCTGCTAGCTAAAGTAAGCACAGCTAGTAGGCTATGAAGCTAGTGTGCTAGCTAGCAATTATGAGAGTTAGCAAGGGAAAGCTAACGTGAGTTAGCATCGGAAGCTAACGTAATTACCATAACAAAAGCTGACGTGAGCTAGCAAGGAAAGCTAGCCCAGCCAGTAGAATAGGAGCTGGTTAACTAAACAGCTACCTGCTGATGCCAGTGATCACATTTAGCAGCCGTCTAAATTAATGGCCTAAGCTTTAGCTTAGTTTTGAGCGTACCTGGGTAGCAAGCCGGCGGGGGAAGGTGAGACCTTCCCCACTTTATTTATTTGTGTTGTTTTCTCTTTTGGGCGGTATCCCCGGGGGGACCCCTGGTGAGCCCGGTAACGCCGCTGAAGACTAGTCAGGCTGAGCTAGTCAGGGCAGAAGATTCTGAGCTAGTGTAGGCAGCTAGAGAGGGCGAAAGACTTTGAGTTAGAAAAGGAGATACAGGTACGCTCAGGGCTTAGCATCCAAGGTAAATCAATAAAAATGGAATCACTAAAGAAAGAGAGGACCAAAGTGAAGACGGCGTTCACGAAAAGAGCCAACTACATCCTTAGAATGGCAACAACCATGGTTCGAGATGAGCTGACAGTTGAGTGGAAATCATTTTCTGATGATGCAAAAAGGGTTCTTTCTGCAAATGATGACTATGAGGCTGGCTTGCTAGCTGAAGCGAACGATGACGCGGAGGCACTGGATGGGCAGCTCAAAGCAGACATAGAGAGAGTAACCAGAGAGCGTGAGCTCAAAGTTGAAGAGGTGAGACGGGCATTTAAGTCCAGCCTTTGGTCGAGATATGCGGAGACCGAGCTAATATCTGCCATTGGACGGGCAGAAAGAAGCTATGAAAGCGCTGAAGGAGTCAGCCTGAAAGGAGTAACCTACAGCAACGGTAAGGAGCAAAACGCACTCTTGGAAGGTCTCATCGCCAAGGCAGAAAATCTGCTGGCTGTCTGGGAAGAGTGGATCCCTGAAGGTGTTACGTGTGACATGAGTAAGCGGCTTCGGGTGCTGGAGGACAAGAGAAACGAGCTCTGGATCAGGTGGTTGGCAGAATTCGGCAGGGCCAGGAAAAAGGAGGCCGATGAGATCGCCGAGACTGACAAGAGAGCCGCTGAGGCCAGGCTAAAGGCTGCCGAAGTTAGCGCCGAGTCTGAGGAGAGGGCTGCGGAGGCCAGGAAAAAGGCTGCTGAAGCTCAGCAAAGGATGGCAGAAGCTGCCGAAGAAGAGCGTGCTGAGCTAGCTAAGGCTCAGCGGAAAGCATGGGAGGAAGCACATAGCGCCAGTATGGCAAGCCTGGGAGCGGGAGGCGCGCAAGCAGCAGCCAAACCGAGAGTGCGCCTCCAACCAACAAGACTACCGACATTCAGCGGTTGCATGAGAGACTTCCACTGATGGCGAAGAGACTGGGAAAGTCTGCAGAGGCAGGGGGATCCGTCAGAGTCACCGGAAGTGAAAAAATTCCAGCTCCTAGACAGCGTGGAAGAAAAAATCGCCAAAGACCTCAGACTTTCGAGCTATGATACTGCAGGAGAAATGTTCAGGGTCCTAGAGAACCGGTTTGGGAACAAGACTACCATCGCGATTTAGATAATCAGGGAGTTGGAGAAGTTTCCAGCGGTGAAAGGAAACCAACCAAGAAAGACAATTGATCTGATTCAAGCTGTGGAGAAGGCCCTGACCGATCTGACAGATCTCGGAAATACTGATGCCATAAAGAATCCGCTGGCAATGGAAACTATAGAGAGCAAACTACCTGACAATGTGAAGATGGACTGGCTCAAATTCGAAACCAAACCCGAGAACGGTGTCACCGCTGATGGTCGCTTTAATGCTCTCTTAAAGTTCCTAAAAGAGCAAGAAGCGGTTTTCGAAAGGCTGGAGCAGTTAAGAGTGTCAGAAGAGCCTGAGAAATCGAGCAAACCGGAAAGGAGGGCATTCACAAGGGCCACAGGAAGGAATTTGGCAAAAGAGGAGTGCAGCGTGTGTGGAGATAAGAAACACGGAGGCAGGATCTTCTTCTGCGAGAAGTTCAAAGGGCTCAGCCTAGCCGAAAAAAAAGACGTCATCGAAAGGAATGGAGCCTGCAGGAGATGCTTGGCATCCCATGGTGCAGATGAAGAATGCAGTAACAGGTTCTTCTGCAAGAAGAAGTGCTGCCAGAAAAGAGACGGCTCAGACCACCACTACCTCTTGTGCTCCGTGGAAGGAGGGCACAAAAGTGATGAGAAAAAGAGGGAAGAGCAAGAAGGGGGAAAGAGAGACACAAAGGCAGGAAGGCTCTCAAAAGAACAAGAGAAGGCCCTAGCTGATGTCTCCCCTGAAGTAGCGGAAAGGGTAATAAGGGCATTTACCAACAAGACAACAGCGTCAATGAGAGCGAGCACAAACGGTGATGGTCTCCTTGAAGAAAGGGGTTTGACAGAGCATCCAGTGCTTATGATGATCATGGAGGTCACAACCAATGGAGGACAAACTATTGGGACCCTGATGGACCTTGCATCTGACACTAATTACATTACCCACCAAGCCGCCAACAGACTCCGACTGAAAGGAGAGAAGGTAATGCTGGTCGTGCATGGAGTTGGTGGAATGAAAGTAAGAGTCCAGACAAAAAGGTACTTGCTCAAAGTCAGAATGTGGACTTCAGAGAATGAGTGGAGACCCCACCAGATCGTCTGTTATGGACTGGACGAGATCGCACAACCAGACCATGTCGTTAGCCTGCGGCAGCTCAAGAAGTTCTTCCCGGAGGTCAAGACAGGGGAACTGGTCAGGCCAAAGAAAATCGAACTCTTAATCAGCCACCAAGAGGGTAGGCTTGCTCCGCAGCGGATGAAGACAGTGGGAGACCTGGTGTTGTGGGACGGCCCACTGAGCAAGACTGTGGGGGGAGCGCACCCTGATCTGTTTGAAGAGGTGAAGGTATCCATTCACAACTCAAAGACACATTTTGCACGCTCAATGAGAGCAAAAGTGATCAAGGTCGAAGAGATTTCCAGAGAGCCAAATAGCTCCAGAGAGGAAACGCTGGGCCTGGAGCAAGAGAGTGGTGAGGAAATCAGGAACATGGCCACAACCAGCAAGGAAGTTCTTGAGTGGTGGAAATGGGACAGCATCGGAGCTGCCTGTGAGCCGAAGTGTGGAGGATGCCGGTGCGGGAAATGCCAGCCAGGGGGGAAGGAAATGACTCTAGCTGAAGGGAAGGAACTAGAAAAGATCAAGGAAGGCCTGACCTATGTGGCTACTGACGACCACAGTGACTCGCCGCACTGGAACGCAGGATACCCCTGGACTGAAGACCCGGCTTCACTTCCAAATGGCAGGAAAGTGGTGGAAGCGACATTCTTGAGAACCGAAAAGCGCCTCATGAAGGACCCATTGTGGAGAGCTGCTTACGCAGCCCAAGTACACAAGATGGTGGAAAGAGGAGCAGCCATCGAGTTAAAGAAGGACACAATCAACAGTTGGTGAGGGCCAGTTTGGTACGTAAGTCACCTAATCGCACCGAACCCTCACTCTGTCACCACGCCAGTGCGGCTCGTCTGGAACAGTAGCCAAGAGTTCAAAGGGACGAGCATGAACAACATCCTGCTGAAGGGTCCGGATGTGCTAAACCCAATCCGGGTGGTTCTGCTCAGGTTCAGAGCAGGAGAGCATGCGGCCATAGGAGACATCAAGAAGATGTACAATTCTGTGTGGCTGAACGAAAGAGAGGTTCACCTTCATCAGTTCCTCTGGAGGGACTCACTCGAGGAAGAGATCAGAGACTTCGCTATCACTCGGGTCAATATTGGAGACAGGCCAGCGGGATGCATAGCGCAGTTGGCCATGAGGGAAACCGCGAGACTGCCCAGGGTCTCTCACATGAGCGACGAGAGAAGAGTGCTTGAAGAGGAAAGCTATGTGGACGACATCTTCACGTCCCACAATGACCCAGGGAAGCTGGACAAGATCACAAGAGGAGTGGAGGAGATACTCTGGGCCGGAGGCTTCTCGCTCAAACCGTGGGTTCGGTCCGGTCAAAGTGGGAGGTGCGAGGGTAGTCAGGTTGGGCAACCTGTTAAAAGCACAAGTCCAGAGTCCGGAACCCTGGTGTTGCCCAACCAGCTAGGGCAGGAAGACAACAAGGCTCTTGGTGTCGGATACTACGTGGACAGCGACAGACTCTTCCTGATGGTTCAATCAACTTCTCCAAAAGAAAGCAGAAGATGAGGACGGGGGTCGACCTCTCAGAGAAGGAGATCAAGGAGAAAATGCTAAACCCTCAGACCAGATGGGAGCTCCTAAGCCAGGTAGCAGGGCTCTACGACCCTGTTGGTGTAGCTACCCCGGCCAAAGCGAGAGGGGCCATCTTGGTAAGGAGAGCCTTCCAGGAGACTGGGGGAGGAGACTCCAAGAAAGACACGTGGGACAGTCCCTTTCTGACAGACCTCTGGGCAGATGCCATCAAGCTTTTTGAAGAGTATGTGCGGCTTCGTCAAATCAGTTTCGAAAGGAGCCTTACTCTTCCTGGATGGAGGGGGAGGCCGTGGGACATCACGTTTTCAAATGGGAGTGATGACGCCTTCGGAGCTGTTCTGTACCTGAGGTGGGATACGTCTACAGAGGCGGACATCCGCCTTGTTGAGTCAAAGGCCAAGCTGGCGCCCCTTGACCAGAAGGGCGACGTGGTCAAAGCAGAGTTCTGCGGCGCCGTCTTCGCTGCCAGGCTGAGAGGGTTCTGGGAGAGGCAGGGTCGACTTGAGGTGGAGAGATGGTTCCACTTCGTAGACAGCCAGACTATCCTGGGAGCTATCCAGAGGGAGAATTACGGGTATCAGACGTTATTCGCGAACAGGGTCGGGGAGTTTCAGAAGGCTGGGCCAGTAGCTGACTGGTGGTGGATCTCAGGAGATCTGAACGTCGCCGACCTTATCACCCGAGGAGGTCCTCTAGAAGACCTGGGTGAGGGCTCCATTTGGCAAAAGGGTCCTGAGTTCCAAGTGAGGCCGGTAGAAGAGTGTCCCATGAAGTCCGCGGCGGAGGTGGCGGCCAGCACCAGAGAGGCTGTGAGTAAGCTCCAGCGGAGGGCATTCACAGTGGCTTTCACTAGAGCCCAGTGGAAGAAGACGGCAAATCCTGTCCAGGGGCGTCTGGATGGGACTGACGAGGCTCCTGTGCACACGGTGAAGGAGGAAGAGTCGACCTCCGCTGAGATTGAAAACAAGGAGAGCCTCTGGGGCGCGGCTATCGTTGATCTGGTTGAGCCTGAAAAGTTCAGTAGCTTGGCCAAGCTCTGTGGGGTGATCGGTTGGGTTCGCCGAGCTGTTAAGAGACGGATGATTCGCGGGAGAGCCATGGAGAGAGCAGAGTGGGAGGCTAAGCACTCGAGAGAGAAGGTGGGCAAGCCAGTTATCGATGTGGGGGAGGTCAGAGCTGCCTTTTGGGACCTATGCTTGGCAGCCCAAGAGGGGGTAGCTTTCCCTGAGTCTACATTGAACAGGCTTGTAGTCGTCAGAGAAGAGATGTCAGGACTACTGTTGTGCTATGGAAGGCTCCAGACCACAGGAGAGACATGAGTGCCACTGGTTCCGTATGGAGCATGGATAAGCACCCTGCTGGCAGCGAGCGACCCTGTGATGCTGGCCGTGCCTCTTCGGGGGGACCTGGCTCCGGGGTCGTTAAAGACTTAAAGAAGAAATTAAAGAGTTGACCGAAGAAACACCACCAAAGAGAAAGCGGTGATTATTAGTGTGGTCTCCTTAGGTCTAGAGTCCAGTAGACCAAGTGGGAGGTGTGTTACTTTCTATGGGGTGGTTGGATTTGAGTTGTGTTTAGTCAGAGATTTTTGTTTAGTTTAAGTACAAACTTGTGAAAGTTATTTCGTTTACATGTAGTTAAATTGTAACATTGTTTGAATTGTTAGTTACATAAGTGAATCTGAGTATTGATGATAATAATGAGATTTATTCCAGTTCCGATTGTATGTGATTTCTGTGTGCTTGATAAGGACTTTTATTGCGAAATTCTATTGGCGAGAAATGCGTGCATCCGGGGTCTCAGTTAGGGAGCTGCTGTGATTGGCTGATTTACGTTCTGGGGGTGACGTCAAGAAAGTTAATACAGCTTCAGAGCGGGGACTCTTTAGTATGACGGGACGAGGACGGACTGGTGAGTGATTGCAAGAGTGAGTGAGTTATATTGTGTGTTAGCTTTGAGTTGAGGGTACTTGAATGATGTATGTTTGTATTTTGTGTGTTTTCTTTTTCAAGGTTCGTAACCTGTTGGTTAAAAATAAAGAAATTTTCGACCATTGAGTGACGTCATCCTCGCCTCAGCTGCGGGGCTTGTTTGAGAGTTAGCAGCACAGTTACAACCATTTGTTAATGCTGATTCTTTAGTGACACCACTGGTGAAGTATGTTAACCAGGTTACCATGTCAATATTCGGTATGTGGGGACTTCCGGGCATTTTAATTAAAAAAACAAAAAAGCAAAAAAACAAACAAAAAACTACGAGCTGAAACAGCATGCGTGAAAATGCAGCTACTTCCTGTCACCTCTGTCGTTTTACAACTTTGTTGAAAAGTGTCTTCTCCACCTTGAAATGGATTCATTTTCGTTTTACCATCAATTGCAGGAATCTACTACTACTACTATTTTTGGCTGCTCCCATTAGGGGTCACCACAGCGGATCATCAGTTTCGATTTCTTCCTGTCCTGTGCCTCTTCCTCTGTCACACCAGCCACCTACCTACATGTCCTCCCTCGCCACATCCATAAACCTCCTCTTTGGCCTTCCTCTTTTCCTCTTCCCTGGCAACTCCATATTCAGCACCGTTCTCCCAGTAAACCCAGCATCTCTCCTCCACCCACGTCCAAACCATCTCAATCTTGCCTCTCTTGCTTTGTCTCCAAACCATCCAACCTGAGCGGTCCTTTTAATATACTCATTCCTAATCCTGTCCTCCTTCGTCACTCCCAGTGAAAATCTTAGCATCTTCAACTCTGCCACCCCCAGCTCCGCCTCCTGTCTTTTCGTCAGTGCCACTGTCTCCAAACCATATAACATAGCTATCCCCTATAAATTAAGTTAACCCCTTTCAATTCTGTATCTCAAATAAAATTTGAGAAATCCATTTTAAAATTCCCTCCATGAAACACATTAATCTCAAAATTTACTGACATAGATCTTAATTGCACCTTTTGTAGTTCTGAGCCAGAAATGGTTATACATTTTTGTCACTGGCCCTCCTCATCTGTGTTTTGGAGTGACATAGAGAATTTTATATATAACGACTGGACATTCCATGATAATTATGCCTAAAGACATTATTGTTAAATTTGAATGTGAAAATAAATCTTTGTTACAAGACAGATTTTATACTTGCATTTGGTAAATGTCACATACATAAAGCAAGATTCTCTAGGTCCCTCCCGAACCTTGGTGCTTTTCTGGTTGAGTTCACTATGTACATAGACACATTGGCCCTTGTGATGAACAAAAAAAGTGAACACACTGTCATATTATAAAGAACTATTTTCTGTAGCCCCTGATTAAGTTTCGTTGACTTTATTTAGGTTATTGTTTATTATGTTTAGATACTTTATCTTTATATTTAATTTGTTTACTTTGCATATTTCATTTTTTCCTTTTTTAACTTATACAAATGTAAATTATATAAGAATGTATATTTCACTTACCAGCTGAATGTCTGAAAAATTCTGATTGTATAGTAATAACGTTCAATTAAAAAAAAAAGATTTCACAATATGGCCTGCTCCAGACATTAAAAAAAAGAAAAAGTACACCTGTCTTGCTAGCTGCTCCTTTCATTTCCGGGCAAGTTCGACATGTTTTAATGTAGCTAGCCTATTTTAAAACGGCGTAGTTGATTTAGCATAAATTCAACCCATTGTCAATTCATCGGGAATTAAAGTTAGCAATATAGCGGTTGAGGGAGACACGTGCGCTATATGCTAGTTCCATACCTGTAAACAGCCTGCGCAGCGCGCACTTCTATCTATGTCTGTACTACGGTCTAGTTAAAGTCGCTAAACATCAACTCTGATAAGGATCAAATGATCGTTGAAAGTTTGTTTTATTTTATATCTGGTGCTGTGGTGATTGCTGAAATGTACTGCAATCAGTCATTTGAAATTATGGTAGCTGTCAAGCAGCTGTCCTTTAATGTTAGCTTGAATCAGAAATGTCACATGTGTTGGTAAATAAGGGTTTACCGCTTTAAGAGCAAGATCTGGGGTCGGACTCTGATTGGTTGGTAGGGAGGAACGAATGAGGATGATGTTGTTGTGTGGCGTGAACGGTATTGGGAGCTCCGCGCAAGTGAAAGGAAATATTATTACTAAGGAACTGTGGTATATTGGACCTATGTCAACGTTTTGTGCCGCTGTGAAGAAGGATTAAATGTGTTTCCAAAGAGAGAAGACGGTGTCCTCGCCATTTTCAGACGAAGTGAACCATTGAACTGTGTTGGGTTGTACTCCGGAGTTTAGCTAGCTAGCACCAGGCAGTGACGGACAGCGCCAGCGAACTTCGGCCCTGTATCCGAAATAAATTCGGTTCCCCTGTATCTTCCGGCGAAGGTAGTCAGAAGACGGAGACAGGAACAGTAACACATGACTCAGAAAAATGCTCCCCTCTTCCAAACTTTTATTCTTTTCCCTTGCCTCTGTGCTGTTGGCGGTAGCTTACACATTTGAACAATTTGGGATCGGACAATGCTGTTGATCAAGTGAATTTATATGGTGTGTTTTGAAAAATACATGGATTACTGTGTCTTTATATCAAGAGCCCAAATCCAAATTGCAGTTAACTCCACAAATTCCACCATTCATAGTTTACCATAATACAAACTCAACTTTTTAAGGGTGAATGGACGAAGAATAAGGGCAACCTAAATACTGGCATCAATATTGGCAACGTTGCCTTGGGTCATAACATCGTCTTAACATTATCTAAAAATTGAATATTGTATCGTGTCCATAGAGGGGGATATTGTCCATTGCCAGTGGTTTGAAAAATCAATTTAGTGTCAAGGCCAGAGGGTTTTTCCACTGAGAGCCCATCACACCATCAAAGTTAAAAACAAACCTTTCTGCATGTTGTAAAGTGTGTGTTCTATGTTCTACAGTAATGTAAACTGGAATTTTTGATGCTAGTGGTTTTTGATGTTAGTGACGGCCCATTAAGTACAAAAATATCAAGTATCAAGCAGTTTAAAGTCTTAATCAGACCAGTTTTTTGGCGATAAAGAAGTCTTTGAGTCGTTTCATCTGCCAGAAACCAACACTCAACAGAATGGAGGTCTGAACCACGGCCCACCACAACACGTTGCTGTTGGTGTCCTCACTGATCTGACGGAACATCTCCTCTTTCTCCTGGAAGCAGAGGTGATAAAAGAAGAGCAAAGACAGAGTGAGAAATTAATCTTGTTGCATGAAAAGAGTTGCTGTGATGGTCATGAGAATGTTTTTACAGATACAAGCTTTCTCTTTTCCTTGGTTGTGAACAGGCTAAAGAGGAGAAGTAAACAACAGCGACATTAGGAAAGATTTCACAGCTGGCACAGAGAGGGTGTTAACAGTTTAAAGGTCATTAGAACAATTATTTGGAGGTGACAGATACTAAGTAGTTAAAAACACTTAAGTGATGCCTTGCAGATTTTTTCTATATACCTTAATTGAGTGAATGATTTTTTTAACCTTTAACCAGGCAAGTCATTAGCAATAAATTCTTATTTACAAAGGCGGCCTTGCAAAACTCTAGCTTCTCTTGCTGTCGGATAATTCATGATACAATTCAAGGCCATTGTCTGCATGTTGTCCTTGCTCTTTTCAGTATTAATACGAAGACATTTAGCCATATTCTCTAGCTCCATGCATTCTTTTTGGTAGTTTTATTGTGGCAAATAATACCATCTCTCCTATCAAACAATTTGTAATATTTACCATTAATAACAGCGGAAGGCATGTAATTAATCATTCTTACTTTCCTCAGATGAGCAAACAACGCTCAGAAACTGTCAGACCATTTTACCCAAGCGTAAACATTTAAAAAGTTATTTACAGTCAGTGACACAGAAACAAGGCTACAAAAGAAAAGAGGGAATCTGGAGAAGAGAAGCAACCCTTATGATGTAGGGTTGGAGTTCGGCATACAGACTATGGTTGGGTTAAGGTGCAAAAGGTCGTTTTACTCAGCTGTCATGAAACCCTGTCAGCTCCAGGGGGCGCTGCTCTATTCCAGACCTCAATGTGAAAGTCTGTAATACAAATTCATTCTAACATGGATGAATGGAGAATCACTGTTTACCCTCTGGTACTCCTGCTGCCTGGTTATGTACGTCATCTGGTCTATGAGGTGACTGAGGCTGCTCTCCATCATCTGTAGATTGTCCTTGGTCCTCTCAGCGCTGCGGTCAATCGAGTGTTCACCCATCTGAACGTCCAAGTGCAGCTTCTACGTGTGTGTGTGTGTGAGAGAGAGAGAGAGAGAGAGAGAGAGAGAGAGAGAGAGAGAGAGAGAGAGAGAGAGAGAGAGAGAGGAGAGAGAGAGAGAGAGAGAGAGAGAGAGAGAGAGAGAGAGAGAGAGAGAGAGAGAGAGAGAGAGAGAGAGAGAGAGAGAGAGAGAGAGCTCAGAAGATGGTGAAGGGTGTAAAAATGTTTACTCTGGCCAATCTGCCAAATGTCTTTTCTTATCTATATCTTTTCTTTTCCCTGTGGCATAAAGTCCAAGTGAGGTCTATTTGTGTTGGTTCATTTGCACATCAGCCTGTGCACATACAGCGTGTGTAGTTAATACAGACTGTCTGTGGTGTTGTGTCTTGTTCACAGTGAGGTATAGTGTATATATATATATATATATATATATATATATATCTAGCGTTTTTTTCCAGAAACCATCAATGGTGTTGATAAAAGTGCTCAACAAACGAGAATATTAAGCAGAATATTAAGATTAATTTTCTTTATGTGTGTGTGTGTGTGTGTGTGTGTGTGTGTGTGTGTGTGTGTGTGTGTGGTGTGTGTGTGTGTGTGTGTGCAGATCTAACCAGCCTCTCTCCGGCAAAGACTGAGAACCTGGTGGAGTTGGTCTGGAAGCAGAGGAGGTGTTGACTGGAGGCGTGAGAGGTGAATGTGAATTTTCCATTTTTGCCATAACGCTTGGTCATCAACACCTGTAGAGTTGCAAAGACCAGCCTTTCTTAATCTCTAGGTAGGTGAGAAGTAAGGGTGTCACAACAACATCCAATTAATATGATAACCATGATATTGACATTTTAAAAACTAAACTAATGTTTGATCATCATATGATATTGGAAGCAACAAATACCTCTTCAGTGTCTCAAAGAAGGTTGCATCAGTTCATCTGGATACAACGTTTATTGACAGATACGTGTCATCACTCAACTAAGTGACCTCTTCAGTGTAAACTGACTGCAGGTATCCCCACCCGTATAAACAATACTGTTGCATAACGACCAAAACCAACGACCAGTTTCATATGCAAATATGGGCGTGACCATTAACTAGAGATTCAGTGGCCATGTGTACTATTCACAGAGGATTTGGGAATGATTGCAATCACAGCAATCATTCCCCCGGTTCAGCGATGGCCGTTCCCTCTTAACATACACTACCGTTCAAAAGTTTGGGATCACCCAAACAATTTCGTGTTTTCCATGAAAAGTCACACTTATTCACCACCATATGTTGTGAAATGAATAGAAAATAGAGTCAAGACATTGACAAGGTTAGAAATAATGATTTTTATTTGAAATAAGATTTTTTTTACATCAAACTTTGCTTTCGTTAAAGAATCCTCCATTTGCAGCAATTACAGCATTGCAGACCTTTGGCATTCTAGCTGTTAAATTTGTTGAGGTAATCTGGAGAAGTTGCACCCCACGCTTCCAGAAGCAGCTCCCACAAGTTGGATTGGTTGGATGGGCACTTCTTTGAGCAGATTGAGTTTCTGGAGCATCACATTTGTGGGGTCAATTAAACGCTCAAAATGGCCAGAAAAAGAGAACTTTCATCTGAAACTCGACAGTCTATTCTTGTTCTTAGAAATGAAGGCTATTCCATGCGAGAAATTGCTAAGAAATTGAAGATTTCCTACACCGGTGTGTACTACTCCCTTCAGAGGACAGCACAAACAGGCTCTAACAGGTACTATTTAATGAAGATGCCAGTTGGGGACCTGTGAGGCGTCTGTTTCTCAAACTAGAGACTCTAATGTACTTATCTTCTTGCTCAGTTGTGCAACGCGGCCCTCCCACTTCTTTTTCTACTCTGGTTAGAGCCCTTTCATATTTGCATATGAAACAGGTCGTTGGTTTCGATCGTTATGCAACTGCGGTAGTGGTTATAGGGATACATAATTACCCTTATTGATGGAGCGAGTAGGAACGTTTGTTTACAACTGCTGTTTTCTCGGTTCATGTTTACAGTGACACACTTCCGCTGCGCGGCGGGTTTTTGTTGTTGTTGTTAGGGGGGCCGTCCTGAGCCCAAGCATTGACCCAAGGCAGTTTGTCGACCCAGCAGTCGTCCTTGAGGGTAGCCCGCAATGTGGCCTTCATCGAGCAATGG
Source organism: Lampris incognitus (assembly GCF_029633865.1). Classification (NCBI taxonomy): domain Eukaryota; kingdom Metazoa; phylum Chordata; class Actinopteri; order Lampriformes; family Lampridae; genus Lampris; species Lampris incognitus. The sequence continues at coordinate 37,434,912 of NC_079211.1, forward strand.
AACCTCTCGACCAATCCATTAGCTTGGGATGATACACTGTGGTGCGATGGAGCCTCACCCCTAAACCCACGGCAATCTCCTCCAGAGTGCTGATGTGAATTGCGGCCCTCTGTCCGAGGAGAGGTCAGATGGGGTGCCAAAGCGGGCGACCCAGGTTCCGATGAACGCTTGGGCAACCTCAGGCGCTGTTGTGGACGAAAGCGGGACGGCCTCTGGCCATCGCGTGGTCCTGTCGACCATGGTGAGCAGGTATGTGAAACCACGGGAGGGGGGTAGAGGGCCTACCAGGTCCACATTCACGTGGTCGAACCTCCTCTCGGGGTTACCGTGAAAGGTACGGGACACTGGAGATAAGCACTTTGTGGTGGAGGTTGGCAGCAGGCTGGAGCGGGTTTCTGTGGACCCGCCTCAAGCCTGCTCACCTGGACTTAGACCGCCCTGTTGGTCTGGCCCTGCCCCCACGGCGGGGGTGCCCCCCCGGCCCTGCCCCCCTCCCCCGGCGAGCCGCCCCCTGCTTCCCCAGCCCCTCCCTTTCCCCGGTCCAGCTGTGGGGACTCTGCTGCTCTGCCTGCGGTTAACCAGCCCCCAGCTCCTGTTCAGCGGAGCCGTTGGGGCAGAGAGATCCGCCCCCCCTCGCCACACGGACTTTTCGTATTAAGGCGAATTCTGGGGGGGACGTGTGTAGTGGTTATAAGGATACATGATTCCCCTTACTGAGCGAGTAGGAACGTTTGTTTACAGCTGCTGTTTTCTCGGTTCGTGTTTACAGTGACACACTTCCGCTGCGCGGGGTTTTTGTTGTTGTTGTTAGGTGAAGGAAAAAATGGTGCACGTTGTGTAGCCGAAAGAGAAAGTTGTCACGACTCCTGATTGAGCTCCTCAACACTGTATTGTTTACTACTATTGTCTACTACTACTACTGAATGAGAGGGAGGACAGTGAATAGTCAGGATGCAAGGAGTGGAGGGTGACGAAGGCATATGAGTTTAAATATTTGGGGTCAACTGTCCAAAGTAGCGGAGAGTGCAGGAGAGAGGCGAAGAAGAGGGTGCAGGCAGGGTGGAGTGGGTGGAGAAGATTGTCAGGAGTGATTTGCTACAGAAGGTTACCAGCAAGAGTTAAAGGGAAGGTTTACAAGATGGTTGTGAGACCAGCTATGTTATATGGTTTGGAGACAGTGGCACTGACGAAAAGACAGGAGGCGGAGCTGGAGGTGGCAGAGTTGAAGATGCTAATATTTTCAGTAGGAGTGACGAAGATGGACAGGATTAGGACTGATTATATTAGAGGGGCTGCTCAAGTTGGACAGTTTGGAGACAAAGCATGAGAGGCAAGATTGAGATGGCTTGGACATGTGTGGTGGAGAGATGCTGGGTATATTGGGAGAAGGATGCTGAATATGGAGCTGCCAGGGAAGAGGAAAAGAGGAAGGCCAAAGAGGAGGTTTATGGATGTGGTGAGGGAAGACATACAGGTGGCTGGTGTGACAGAGGAAGATGCAGAGGACAGGAAGAAATGGAAACGGATGATCCGCTGTGGCGACCCCTAACGGGAGCAGCCAAAAGTAGTAGTAGTAGTAGTAGTAGTAGTAGTAGTAGTAGAAGTAGTAATCTGGCTTGTTAACTATTGATTGCAGATATCTGCTATAACCCAAACGGGTTCGGTTCCCACCATACCCCCAGATGATTCCTCCAATGGTCCAGACGTCAATGAGGCAATAAGGCCTATTTCTACATTCAAACTCAGTCAGTAAAGGGAGATTATAATATTATAATATATCTGCTGTGGCGACCCCTAACAGGAGCAGCCAAAAGTAGTAGTAGATACCTGCAGTCAGTTGAGACTGAAGAGGTCACTTAGTTGAGTGATAAAATGTATCTGTCAATAAACACTGTATCCAGATGAACTGATTCAACTTCTTTGATTTATAAATATGATTTTAAAATATTAATTGATTAACTTGGCGATGTCAAGAAACATGTTCTCTGATTTTTGAGGGAAATGTCAGCAGCACAGAATGGTTAAAAAAAAATCCTGCCAATACAACCAGTGATGATAAGATAATTACAGGCTTATGCTGTGTCCAGATAGGCATTCATACTGTTCAATGGCATAGTATCTTATTATACACTATGGGTTGGGCTTTGTTCAGCTTCATTTGATCTGATTTAGATGGATGAATGTGCAGTGTTTTTTTTATTAGCAGACGCATATGTTTGTGTGATTTAATTTTCCCTTTGTTGATGAACTTCTCCCTTGAGTCTGATACCTCATGGTTTGGGTCTCGCACTGTCACAGTGACGCCAAGGTGAGCCGAGTTGGCGCCTGACCTGAAGTCCCAGGGCTCCAGCAAGAAATAACCTGAAGGGAAAGCCACACACACCAGGTGGGAGAGACAGATGGCTCTATCGCTTTCTCTTGCTCTGCCCCCGCCCCCTCTGTGTGTGTGTGTGTGTGTGTGTGTGTGTGTGTGTGTGTGTGTGTGTGTGTGTGTGTGTGTGTGTGTGTGTGTGTCTCTCTCTCTTTCTCACTCTCTCTCTCTCTCTCTCTCTCTCTCTCTCTCTCTCTCTCTCGTCTCTCTCTCCTCTCTCTCTCTCTCTCTCTCTCTCTCTCTCAGAACAACTTGCCACATTGTCTAGTTGATAGGGCCTAATAGCATTTGCGCTGAAAGCCATTTTCATACTCAAATACAAACACACTCTAGAAGTGATACTCAATCCATTTAAAGCTGCTGGATTGTATTTAGCATTAATTTCAGTTTTGTTTTAAAATGCTTTTAAAGGATAATTCTGGGGTTTTTTTGCGACCTGGGTCTTCTTTTTGTAGCTTTTGCCATCGCACATATCGGTTATGGTATCACTTTACTGACTGGCTTTTTTGTGACAACTTGTACATGGGGATATTGCTGGATAAGGGCTCTACCATGGCATATAATGATGTCTTGGAATACAAGTGTCAGAATGTCTCAGCAAGTCCAGGGTAACCCATTTATCTAAACCACTTATTTGAAAGTGAAAACATAAATTTTCACTACCATATATGATACTTGAAATGTTCAGTACTATCAATGGTTGATTATCAATGGTTGATTGCATTGCTGAGCTACGTCCTGGTTCAACATGCATGAATAACCGGCCTATATTTCCCGTCGGTAGTAGTAACCATCGATATTCTACGTAGCCAGTGCAATTGAGAAGTCATAGATATGGGAAATGATGTACACAGTCTAACCAAGGCACTTGGTGTTGAAACGACCGGTTTAAAGACCATATTCCGTGGCAACATTAGACACTGTTGTTAAGCTGTGTCCAGCGGTTTATTCTGTGTCAAGATCTCCAAAATATAGCCGCTGAGAAACATTGTATCATAACTGATATGCAAGATGTCAAAACAACATGGATAAGACCTAGTTTGTAAAAAAAAAGAAAAAGAAAAAAGGAATGATTCTTTAGAGTCACGTGCCTGTTTAGCAAATAGCTATTTAGCAAATAGTTATTGTCGAAATTGACATTCAGCAATAACTATTAACTGTTTAGGAAATAGTTATTATTGAAATTGACTTGAAATCAGACAAAAAAGTCAAGATCAATGGCGTACTATTATACAGGTACACTTACTGTAACAAAAACGAATGACTTATATATTGTTAAACTCATTATCGTATGACTAGTCCCATTGTTGCACATTTGTTATTATTGTTTAAAAAGTTAAGGGGTGGCATGGAGGCTTCAGTCAGATAAGTGCGTACCACATGGGCTCAGGCCTGAATGCAGGGACCTGGGCTCAAATCTGGCCTGGAACCTTTGCTTCAGCTTACTCTTCCCTCTTCAATCTGCATTTCATGTCTTTCCTCACTGTCCCATCTAAAAAAGACTAAAATGACCAAAGTAATAATTAAAAAAAAAAAAAGTTGAAACCTACCACTCTGTTTCTGCTCCCCTCTCTCCCTCCCTCTCTCTCCTCTCTCTCATCTCTCTCTCTCTCTCTCTCTCTCTCTCTCTCTCTCTCTCTCTCTCTCTCCTCTCTCTCTCTCTCTCTCTCACCACTCTATTTCTCACAGTTGTTCTACAGCTTAACTTGGAGAATATATTATATTCAGCTGCTTGATTATTGCCAGAACAAACATTTGTAAACACTTACAATAAAGTGATGTGGGAAAACTATCCCTCGTTGACAATATATGGTATAGATATAGTATAAACAAAGTCGGAAATAGATAGCATTGTATGCAAACTGTAATTATTGGAATTCAGTTAGAATTCAGTTCATGTTAGAATTCAGTTCATGTAAAAGTGAGACTCGCTACATGGCACACTGCAAAAAAACAAAAACAAAACAAAAAAACTCAAAAACTATTCATATATACTTTTACTGTCCGTCTATGGTGAAGCTGAAATGCAGATATTAAACTCAATAGATTGTTATCCATCTTTCTGTCTCCACTTTTCTCTAATCCGCCTTTCTCCTCTTTCTCTATCATTTTTACCTCTCCAGGACTCACCAGTCACCAGCATGTCTTCAGGAATCTCTTCGATGATGCATTTCTCCTCTTGTTCACCTAGATCAAAATACATGGCTGCTGTCAGCACCAGGTAACACTGGAGTAAAAAACCAATGCCTCTTAAACCCATTCTCATCTACTCTGCACTTCACAATAAACTTAACCAAGCCTCTGAGCTTGGGCTTAAAACCCCCTGACAAATAGTTGACCAAGGTCTGTCAGTATTGACTTTCTGTCGAAGAAACGAACTTAAGTCTCGAAAATGTGTCTGCATGTACTCTAAATTGCTCTCTATATAACTAAGATTGATTTTGTTGATCTACACAGAGTCTAAAACCAAAATTTAGTGATACTTCATCGAGACTACAGCCAAAAGAGCAAGTATCCTGTATATTTTAGCATTATGTGGGCCGTAAGGCTGAAATTGAGACATTTCTGGGTGTGAGAAACAGGCAGATGCTGCATTGGGTGACGAGACATTCTGCAGCTGATATGACTGGTTTGCTTGGTAGCCAGTGGAAAAGCAGATCAGACCAGTGAGTGAATAGGGCTGACAGAGAACTCGATAGAGTACTGAATGGTGTGGATACTTTGTTTGCCGTGCTTTTCATACATTCATCAAAGTTTTAGGTTTAGATGAACTCGGGCCGAGGTCATTACTAAATCATTATTGGAAAATGCAATATAATACGTTTCACACAGAAGGATGTTTGGCATATACACACACCTTTTAAGCTTAAGATCAGGTCACCTATGAAATAAAACAATACCCTGTACTGATGAACCCCTCACGTTCAGCATCTGTAAAGCTTGTCTTCTAAAAATCTAAACCAAGAAGCAGATCTCTGTTTCCTCCCACACTGCGTCAGGTTTTTCTACTCTGAAAATAAGTTCCAAAATGTCACATAAATACAATATCGCCCCCTCTTAAACATTAAATAAGTTTAGTTGTAAAGTGAATCTCCATTTTTGCTCCTTCGCTCTTTCGAACTAATTTTCATCACAGCATCTGGCGCAACTTGAAGCAGCATAAGTGCTGAATCTGTAGGTCCAGGCTGTGCAAACCATCACACTGCTGCTCTATTTTACTCCATTTCATGCAATTTGACTTTTATTAAATATATTTATTGATTATTGATATTTGCTGTGTAGTTCAACATTTGGGGAACTGTTGTTTTTTGCAAGAACTAATATATTCTCAAGAGACATGCTTAGATATGTAACATTTCCATGTTAGGACGTTGTTTTATGGTCCCTTATGTTCTTTATGCTGAACATCCAACTTAGTCAAAATCCTTATGTGTCGAATTTTAAGGCCAACAGTAAAAACCTCAACTTGATCTTGATATAATTTTACAGCCTGGGTGGAAAAAATCACCTTGTGTCAGGGGAAATTACCAATCAGCCTGCACTTGTGCCTCCGCCGGCCTTGCACCAACACAAAAAATTGAGCCCTATACTTACTGTAGGTCATAGTTAACACTGGTAAAGGCCAACGCAATTGAGATGTCATAACCATATGGAAATCATCTACACAGCCTAACTGAGATGCTAGGGTTTGTTGTTGTTGTTGAAAGGACAGGTGTAAGGCTCGTATTCAATTGCCCCATAAGATGCTGTTGTAAAAGTGTGTTCAGCAGTTGTCCCATGTCCAAAATCTCCGAAATAAAGCCTCTGAGTAAAATGTTATAGCCGTAACTGATATGCATGATGGCAAAACTATGAAAATAGGTCACAAATTGTAAAAGCCTGGAATTATCCTTTACATTTTGAATCTACTGAATATATACTCTGTTGTATGCTATATATAAAATGTGGTTTATTCGTTTATATTCTCTCTCTGACTTATCAGATGCAGTGATTTATTCCTTTGAGGGAAAACTAAGAAAGGAATCTCTTATTTGTTCAAGCTGCTGCTGCTACTCCATTCCAGTAATTTTCCCTTTGCTTTTTATTTATTTATTTTTTTTAAAATTCTTATTGGATTCAGGTTCAGCAAGTCCTTCAAAATGGAAGGAAGCCACTTGTTTCAGCTAAATGTTTGGTTCTTATCACTATTCAGTCTGTGTCATCTGTGGTAGGGTTTCTCTGTCACGTGGGGGAGTTCTGGATCATCAGTTAGTTAATCTGGTTTACAAATTTGCGCAAACATCGTTCACTGAGGATGGCCATGTGCTGAAATGTTTGAAACTTGCGCAGTTTCTTCCTGACCCAAAAAAAAAACTTCTAAGAACACATTGAGGGGATTTAGTGTCTGTTCCATCCATCAAATGAGCCTCTGGCTTTGTGGTGTAATGTACCGTCCTGCACAGCAGTGGGTGTAAACCATTGTGCCATGATGTGAACTCTTTCAGCATTTAAGATTTTAGATGATTTTAACCAAATATATAAACACAGATTTTCAATACTTTTATTTACTCCAAAGAAATTTTCGATTGTCACAATTTATCTATCCCATCCACCCTACAGGAAACAGTGGTTGGAAACCCTCTTGATATGGGGGACCTCATTGGGAATTGAACCTCTATCCTTAACAGTGTAATAACCTTGCTCTGCCCTTTGAGTTGAACAAAAAGTCAACCCTAACCCCATTGGTTCTGACTACGGGTATCTAGTACATAAATTGTTCGCTACTTAGGACCAGACATTAAAAGGTTTTACTTAGTATTTACCCATTTAGCACAGCATTTATTCACATATAGGGAAAATAAATGCCAAAGGAAAATGTTAGATCCACCACATATCGACTAAACAAATCTGGCACAAGATCACATTTGTGTTTTAGGGGTCCAACCAGCAAAGCTGCTGGAGCCTTATTGTTTTTGTTGTCATACTTTCTTCTCTCTTAATTTCCTATTATTTTTCCCTAATAAAAGTATTTGGGCAGCAAAAATTGAAAGACCGAAAAACATGTAAATTGGCAGGTGGGTTGCAAATTGCACCCACTACTCAGACACATAAAATGACACCCATTGACCTCAAGGTGGCACTGTAATAATCAAGTTTACAGTTTCGCAATTATAACCCAGCCACTGAGGATGCACAAGCCAGTGCATCCTTAGTGCCGGTCCCAAGCCCGGACAAATGGGGAGGGTTGCGTCAGGAAGGGCATCCGGCGTAAAATCTTTGCCAAATCAAATATGCGGATCATAAATAAGACTTACATACCGGATCGGTCGAGGCCCGGGTTACCAACGACCGCCACCGGTACTGTTAACCAGCAGGGTGTCGGTGGAAACTATGCTACTGTTGGGCGAAGGAGAAGGAGAGGGGGAAAGCATGTCCAGAGGCAGCTAGAGAGGAGGAAGGGTAGGCATGTGGAGGTGAGAGTTGGAACTTTGAATGTTGGCACTATGACTGGTAAAGGGAGAGAGCTGGCTGACATGATGGAAAGAAGAAAGGTAGGCATACTGTGTGTGCAAGAGACCAGGTGGAAGGGGAGTAAGGCCAGGAGTATCGGAGGTGGGTTCAAACTCTTCTACCATGGTGTGAATGGGAGGAGAAATGGGGTAGGGGTAATTCTGAAGGAAGAGTATGTCAAGAGCGTGCTGGAGGTGAAGGGAGTGTCAGACAGAGTGATGAGTATGAAGCTGGAAATTGAAGGTTTATTGCTGAATGTTATCAGCGCATATGCCCCGCAAGTTGGGTGTGAGATGGATGAAAAAGAAGAATTCTGGAATGAGTTGGACGACATGGTGGAGAGGGTACCCAAGGAGGAGAGAGTGGTGATTGGAGCGGACTTCAATGGACATGTTGGTGAAGGGAACAGAGGTGATGAGGAGGTGATGGGAAGGTATGGAGTCAAGAAGAGAAATGTGGAAGGACAGATGGTGGTCGATTTTGCGAAAAGGATGGAAATGGCTGTGGTGAATACATATTTCAAGAAGAGGGAGGAACACAGGGTGACGTACAAGAGTGGAGGAAAGTGCACACAGGTGGACTATATCTTATGTAGAAGGCGCCATCTAAAAGGGATTGGAGACTGCAAGGTGGTGACAGGGGAGAGCGTAGCTAGGCAGCATCGGATGGTGGTCTGTAGGATGACTTTGGAGACCAAGAAGAGGAAGCGAGTGAAGACACAGCCGAAGATCAAATGGTGGAAGTTGAAGAAGGAAGACTGTTGTGTGGAGTTCAGGCAGGAGTTAAGACAGGCACTGGGTGGTAGTGAAGAGTTGCCAGATGGCTGGAAAACCACTGCAGAAATAGTTAGGGAGACAGCTAGGAAGGTACTTGGTGTGTCATCAGGACAGAGGAAGGAAGACAAGGAGACTTGGTGGTGGAATGAGGAAGTACAGCAAATTATACAGAGGAAAAGGTTGGCAAAGAAGAAGTGGGATAGTCAGAGAGATGAAGAAAGTAGACAGGAGTACAAGGAGATGCAGCGTAAAGCAAAGAGAGAGGTGGCAAAGGCAAAGGAAAAGGCGTATGGTGAGTTGTATGACAGATTAGACACTAAGGAAGGAGAAAAGGACTTGTACCGATTGGCTAGACAGAGGGACCAAGCTGCAAAGGATGTGCAGCAAGTTAGGGCGATCAAGGATAGAGATGGAAATGTGCTGACAAGTGAGGAGAGTGTGCTAAGAAGGTGGAAGGAATACTTTGAGGGGCTGATGAATGAAGAAAATGAGAGAGAGAGAGAAGGTTGGATGATGTAGGGATAGTGAATCAGGAAGTTCAGCGGATTAGCAAGGAGGAAATGAGGGCAGCTATGAAGAGGATGAAGAATGGAAAGGCAGTTGGTCCTGATGACATACCTGTGGAGGCATGGAGATGTTTAGGAGAGATGGCAGTGGAGTTTTTAACTAGATTGTTTAACACAATCCTGGAAAGTGAGAGGATGCCTGAGGAGTGGAGAAGAAGCATACTGGTACCGATTTTCAAGAACAAGGGCGATGTGCAGAACTGTAACAACTACAGAGGTATAAAGTTGATCAGCCACAGCATGAAGATTTGGGAAAGAGTAATAGAAGCTAGGTTAAGAGGAGAGGTGACGATCAGCGAGCAGCAGTATGGTTTCATGCCACGAAAGAGCACCACAGATGCGATGTTTGCTTTGAGAATGTTGATTGAGAAGTATAGAGAAGGCCAGAAAGAGTTGCATTGTGTCTTTGTAGATTTAGAGAAAGCTTATGACAGAGTGCCGAGAGAGGAGGTGTGGTATTGTATGAGGAAGTCAGGAGTTGCAGAGAAGTATGTAGGAGTGGTGCAGGATACGTATGAGGGAAGTGTGACAATGGTGAGGTGTGCGGTTGGAATGACATGGGTTCAAGGTGGAGGTGGGATTACATCAAGGATCGGCTCTTAGCCCTTTCTTGTTTGCAATGGTGATGGACAGGTTGACGGACAAGATCAGGCAGGAGTCTCCATGGACGATGATGTTCGCGGATGACATTGTGATCTGTAGCGAGAGTAGGGTGCAGGTTGAGGAGAGCCTGGAGAGGTGGAGGTATGCACTGGAGAGAAGAGGAATGAAAGTCAGTAGGAGCAAGACGGAATACCTATGCGTGAATGAGAGAGAGGACAGTGGAATGGTCAGGATGCAAGGAGTGGAGGTGACAAAGGCATTTGAGTTTAAATACTTGGGGTCAGCTGTCCAAAGTAACGGGGAGTGCAGTAGAGAGGTGAAAAAGAGAGTGCAGGCAGGTTGGAGTGGGTGGAGAAGTGTGTCAGGAGTGATTTGCGACAGAAGGGTATCAGCAAGAGTTAAAGGGAAGGTTTACAAGATGGTTGTGAGACCAGCTATGTTATATGGTTTGGAGACAGTGGCACTGACGAAAAGACAGGAGGCGGAGCTGGAGGTGGCAGAGTTGAAGATGCTAAGATTTTCACTGGGAGTAACGAAGAAGGACAGGATTAGGAACGATTATATCAGAGGGACCGCTCAGGTTGGACGGTTTGGGGACAAAGCAAGAGAGGCAAGATTGAGATGGCTTGGACATGTGTGGAGGAGAGATGCCGAGTATATTGGGAGAAGGATGCTGAATATGGAGCTGCCAGGGAAGAGGAGAAGAGGAAGGCCAAAGAGGAGGTTTATGGATGTGGTGAGGGAAGACATGCAGGTGGCTGGTGTGACAGAGGAAGACGCAGAAGACAGGAAGAAATGGAAACGGATGATCCGCTGTGGCGACCCCTAACGGGAGCAGCCGAAAGTATTAGTAGTAGTAGACAGTTTCGCAATTATCTTGATAACAGCTTGGCCTAGCATCAAAATTCTTTCATCGTTTTAATCTCTCAAGTCATGTGCATCTTTGCTCCGTTGGTTTTCTGTTGTAAAAATGTCCGTTTAACTTTTTTCTCCATTTTCTTTAAAACCTTCTTTCAGCATCTTGTTAGAGATCGCTGGACCAATCATTACAAAGCTTAGTCAGAATCATCTAGGGACTTCACTGATCTTAAGATGATAAACAAATTTCAATATGTGAGTCCATTTCGATTATATAACCCGATACATTTTTATCAAAATAGCTAATTTTCAAAAATTTGCAATAACTGAGACATCAACCTGAAATTTGAGACACATGTTCAGAGTTTTCACCAAGCTTACATATTAGTGTGCATTGTGCTTCACCTCTAGGGGGTGGCACAAATGCGAAAACTTTATATCTCATAATTAGCTGAGTGAAAAATTGTCCACATGTGCTAAGGTGATGTTCAGTTCGTTGTATAAAGTTTGGTGAAGAGTGATTTATAAGCATAAGCTCAATTTTATGTTTTCATCAATATTTCATCAATATCAAAATCACATTTTCTATTTCATCCAATTTTTGAACAAATTTCACCAAAATCTTTGACAATACACCCAAGAAAAGCGGGTTGATGTGATTTTATTTTTACACAATTTTATCCCCAAAAGTTTAATTGTTGTGAGTCTTTTAAGTTTAAACTGACAAAAATGCTCCTATTTGGCCCATGCCGTTTTGTTCCCTCAAAATCTGAGAAAGTGGGGCGTCCGGGTAGTGTAGTGGTCTATTCCGTTGCCTACCAGTACAGGGATCGCTGGTTCGAATCCTTGTGTTACCTCCGGCTTGGTCAGGTGTCCCTACAGACACAACTGGCCGTGTCTGCGGGTGGGAAGCCGGATGTGGGTATGTGTCCTGGTCGCTGCACTAGCGCCTCCTCTGGTTGGTCGGGGTGCCTGGTCGGGGTGCCTGTTCGGGGAGGAGGGGGGAACTGGGGGGAATAGCATGATCCTCCCACGTGCTATGGGGGTGGAGCAGTGACCGGGACTGCTCAGAAGAGTGGGATATTGGATGGGTACAATTGGGGACTAAAGTGTGCGACAAACCATGTCACAGCGCAAGTCACAAAGGTCTTCGGTTCAAGTCCTCCTTGTGAACACTGTCAATTTTACCTTGTCTACTTTTCAAGCTTTTCAAGCTCTCTTCTCTGAAACTGTGCATTCTGCTTGGATCCCAGTCATTGCTGCTTGCAGCTATATTTTTGTTTGGTTTTGCATTTAAGACATTTTGAATAAACATGTTTGTTTGCAAAATGCTGGATTAATCACCGTGCAAGGCTTGTTTCACTTGATGCTTATTCAGTAACATAGTGTGTTTTGAATTATTTTATCTAGCCAGTGTTCTCTCTTTCTGTAAGTTTTCATTTCTTCTTTTTTACACACAAGAGTAGAGAAACTAATAGAGGGAAGGCTGACTATGCGTTCTTGCTTTTATCTTTTAGCAATACTCTTTCTTACACAATCACACCTGGAAGCTCATCGGCTAAGCCGCATTCTTTCACACTAACCCACTGAGGGGTAAGTGCTTTGATAAAGGGGCACTGCCATTATGATAATGGTATGGCATTAGGAGGGGAGAGTGCCTTTCAGCCCTGCACTCAGGTTTTTCTCACCTGCAGCATAGGCTTACTAATATTTTTCCTCTTCTTTTACCATACAACATACGAAAGGGATAATATGCCAAGCTGGGGTAATGATGTAATAACAAGTAATACTGTATTAATGCTTAAAAAAAGATGTTCTCTTTTTTCTTTCCACCTTCCACAAAGAGGACAGAGGTCATTATCAGCTTTAAAACAGCGATCCCACAGCTGGTACAGCTTCAGAGTCTTGCTCAGGGTGAATGCTTGCTGATAGGGCTGTTTCAAACTCCAGGTTTAAAGGCAGTCTACCAACTCACAACATGACCCATACTGCCACGGAGATCCAAATTTAAGCAGCTGTACGTAGTTTAACCATGAAACCCATATGCTAAACTGAAAAGAGCTTTTTTTTCCCAGTCTCACTTGAAGCCCTTTCTTTCAATACTGTGATCTCTTCCCATGTAAGCATGCCCATCAATGAACTCATATTTTCCTTAGATGTATTTACACTTTATTGAATGTACACAAAACATAAACACATAAAAAGAAATACAAACTATTTTACAACTTTTTTTCTTTCTTTTTTTTTCTTTTTCTTATCACAAAGAGTTCAGTTTGTACCAAATACCACAACTGCATGTGAGTACTTGGGATATTAATGTCAATTATACTGTACATTACAGGTTAAAATCCTGTCAATAAATATGTTCTTTGTCATGAGGAAAGAACCCATAATGCCTCTGTAAACATTACATTTTGAATTACATAGCTGGGAGGGCACTTTGTGTCATATACTTAAATCACATTTCGGCTTGTCCAATGTCTGCCAGTGGAATAAATGAAGCACCATGAGTTCCCTGTGGCAGGTCCAGTATTTTCTTTCAACCTTTTTAAATGTTTATCTGGGTCTAGGATCTGGATATTAAAGATTACCCATATCCATATCAAAGATTATCATATCCATATCAAAGATTATCATATCCATATCAAAGATTACCCATTAGTATTTGGGCTGATAACCCAACATCCTCTCTATTACGATTTAAACTGGAAGTTGCAATGGTCAGTGAAATGACAAATGCATTTGAACTTACCAATAAAATGAAAGGGGCTTATGTTTTTGTTGTGAAGGAAATTGGAAATCATGAAGGTAAACTTTTCACTAACATTTTTGCAGATCTTAAAAAAATTAATAGGTGTCTACTGGTCATATTTTGCCAAACTACACCTTATCATTACTTTCAAACCCACCAATATGACTTGAGGATGAATGTTAGCTTCAGAAATGAGCTCATTTTGAGGGGAGGAGGTGGGGGGGCTATGTCTGGCAAAGTTATCTCAATCTTTGAGGAAAGAAGCCAGATGAGAAAAAGAGTCCGTTTTTTTACAATTGCTTCGCCTATGAAAACAATGCTGACCTCTTAGCATTGTTTCTCAGTCTCCTTCCTTTTCTTCTTTTTCGCTCCTTCTTCTCTTTCCTCTCCCTCCTCTCCCTCCTCTCTTTTTTCTCCCACCGTTCTTGGCCTAGTCATAAGCAGTTGTCGGGGATACACTTTCGTTCTTCCTCCAGTGGGGGGCAGGGTGTTCCGTGGTTGGCATGGTGCATGAGGACGTAGCGTGTGCGGTGCTGCATGCCTGAGTCTCCACAGTTGGCCTTACAAAGCCCCCAAGGAGACCACACGGACACCTCACAGTCCAGAGGGGTGTCTGCAGAGGTTTTGGACAAAACACATTCTGTTAGCTATGTTGATACATGAATGGATTATATGGCAGACGTATTGTTTTCTAAGCACCTGATAGTCAACACACTGTTGGGCATTGTTGGGTGGGTGAGATTAGTAGGTGGACATGAACTGAGGGTTTGACTGGAAAAGACAAAGTTGTTTTAGACTCAATGCCAAGCCAGTTCAAGAAGACACTGATAGGGGGCGCTATGAGCTATTTGAGGTGGGTGGGAGTGGCGGGCTTGGGATCGCTTACCTTGGAAAAATAAAAAATACATAATGATAATTGCTCCTTTCGTAAATAAGGTCTCCTGATTGACGTCACACTATGTATGAAACGCTTATTGATTTTCAGTACTAAAGTCTTTAAGTGTTTTTCCTTGTATTACATTACTGTTGACATTGATAATTCTCCAACAACAGCAAATAACACATGGTATTAACTAGTGCCGAATGATTAATCTAATTGCAATTGTGATGTCAGCCTGTGCAATTATATAACCGCAAAAGGCTGCGATTTAATTAAATAATAAAATGTGCATGTGTGAACCTCTGTGTGCAATCTGCATATCTACACCCATAAATAAGAGATGACCATTCAGTCTCTGTTTAGGCAGTGAAGCGTGTGCTGTCTACAGTCACATGACTATCCGGTGTGCTGTGTGCAGACCAGAAAGAAGGAAAAAATGGAGCCCGATGACAACGAGCAGATTAACGCTGATGAACTGTTAGCAAAAACAAAAACCGCGACCCCTGTTATATGGCGGTATTTTGGATTCAAGCTCAGCGATATTGAGCAGAAAGAGGTACTGTGTAAAACATGCAAAATGAAAGTCGCTACATGTCACAGCAATACGACAAAATTGTATCATTTTTTATATGTATAAATTTGTTTATTATATTGCAATCGCAAATCGCAATATTGTCCACAATAATCGCAATATGACTTTTTCTCCAAATCGTGCAGCACTAGTCTAGGGGTGGGAATCACTAAATAACTCACGATACGATACTATCATGATACATTGCCCATGATAACGATGGTATCACGATACATTGCCCACGATAACGATGGTATCACGATACAGCGATTCTGCAATACTCGATACATTGCAAAAAACTCATCTATGATACATCACGATATCTGCGTAACTGAATAGGAAACTATACCCCTAAAAAGGCACAAAGCAGGAATGATGTATTTATTCACTGTATTGTGGTGTCAGTTTCACAGAATTGGACAACTGAGATGAAACAATATCTAACAAAGTGCACAGAGTCTTAGTGCCTCTTCAACCCATGCACACGCACACACAAAGACTGCAACTTGTCCATGTGTGCCATCATTCCAATATAAAATATAATTCCCTGGCAGTTTGTTTCCTCTTTTTGTTATTTAAACTTCTGTATTGTTACTGTTGTTTGAGTTTGACTGTTATCAATAATGCGGTAAAATAATGACCACGGGAAAAAATGCTGAATAAAAATATCGATATTTGGCACCAGTGCCTCGATAACATATCACAAGAGGAAGTATTATGATATATCCTAATATCGATATTTTGTCCCACCCCAAGTATTCACTTCTAAAGTGCTCTTATTTATTTGCCTATTTCATTTTTTGGACTGAGTTAAGAATTGGGATTTAGAGAGAGGCTATTTAGGACAAGTAATGAGTTGAGTGTGGGTCACTGTCAAGGTATTTAAAGCAGCTTAGAATTGTAAGGAGGCAACTTCTTTTGAATTTCTCTCTAAAATATTATTTCTTATATATGAATGAAATATCCACAATAAACATGAAGATGAACTGTGCTGTAGCCTGAAAGGAATGGCTGAAAACTTGGTTGGGAACAAACAGCTGCAAAAAAAAAGAAGAAAAGGCAGCTGTGATTGATGGTCCCTCTTTGGTGATTGGTGTACCATCAATCAAACTAATGTCAATGAAACCAATATGAGCTCTTTACAGTCAGGCCTGTTACATGTTAACAAAGGAACAGAAAGGGAATGGAGTCTGGGGGATTGAACCATCCAGCAGCCTATTAAAAGTGGCATTTTTTATCATTTCTCCAGACTTGCCAGAGCATTAGCCAGGTAATGCCTGGGAAATTCTGGGTACATGAATGGACATAGTTAGCTAGGTAATAGGAAATTATGTTTGGAGGTGGTCCAAAACATGTCTCACCGTGATTTGTGTATATAGCCCTATTCGCATGGGACTAGTATTACCTGGGGATCTCTAGTATTTTGTAATAATTGCGGAAGTCGTTTGTGATCTTAATCCCATGCGAATCAGCCATGTCCGTAACTTGTAAAGTAAAAATTGCAGTGCAAATTACCTACCATATTTCGACAAACACAGAGATCATCTGATAATATTAGTTCCATGTGACTCAGCATCTCACTAATTTGGGGTTGTGGTTTTTTGTTTTTTGTTTTTGTTTTTTTAAGCAAAGTTTTTTTTGTTTCTTTCACACCCTTGTTCTGCCTTTTTCCTAGTTGAGAATTATGGAGACTGCGGAGGAAATTATAAATGACAGTTTTGACTGCATTTTGGGTGCAAATTCAGGAGGATATTCAAGACCATCAAAGGATATAAGATGGTCATGATGTGGTTAGAGAGGAAAACAGTCTACAGGAAGCAGATGTTACGCGAAGCCTTGACATTTTCAGTCATAACTGGGGATAATGTCAATAAATTTGAGTAAAATACAGCATGGTTTATCCCGTGCGGATGTGCCACATGAAACACAGACGTGGGGGGTGTGAGGTAATTTCTAAATCACGAGGTCTCCAGTTAATACTAGTCCTGTGCGAATAGGGCTTCTGTCAGCCTGCCACTGATATTAATGGCAACTTTGTAAGGTAGGCCACCTGATCATCTGCTTAGACCACTTTAACTCTCGCTGAGAAGCAGGCCTGCTTAGCACGATATGGGGAAAAAAACTCCATACCTCAGAAAACAGTCTTCTGTACTGTCACTTAATTGACTCGTAAGAAGAATTACACATGGGTATATATTTAGCCATAATAGAAAAAATAACCTTTTTTACACGAATCTAACACAGCTTGTGTTTTTTTAAGCCCAAGTTAAATATTTAATTAGGGGACATTTTTAATGAATTGTTGCATTCTGCATGTCAAGAGTTTTACTAATCCTGAACTCCTTGTTATAGGTTCTTGGCAACCGCTGGATTTCCATATACTTGTTTAGTTGAGACTTAATTCTTTTACAACCTTCATTTATTGAGTGAAATTTTGCTGAGCATGAGTGCTTTTTTTTGCATCTGGTTGGCAATATCTCTCTCTCTCTCTCTCTCTCTCTCTCTCTCTCTCTCTCTCTCTCTCTCTCTCTCTCTCTCTCTCTCTCTCCCTCTCTCTCGCTCGCTCATCACCTGGTTTCAGATGTGTAAACTGCTGATATGTATCACAGACTGTTTTGAATAGAGTAGAAAAACAAAAGGATGTTGGTGTAGTGGAAGGATGGCAGGACAGATGGGAGGTTTTGACACAAACAGATGTAAACCAGGGCAAAGACTTGATTTGGAAAAGCTTCACTCACATTTCTTACTTCCATTATAAAACAAGCTATGTTGTTGACAGGTATTTACAAGAGAGCGGGCTAGCTAATGGCAACTTCAACTAGAAGAGATAAAAAAAATAATAGAAAAAGAAAGATGAATGGGATTCCTTGTAATGTGACTATACTGATCTAACCATAAAAATTGTAAGTGTAATCCTGCAAACGTAATGAGATTACTAGATTCAAGTATTTCTCTGATTTATCACTCCGATTTTAAGGCAGTGCTGGCATGTATTTTGTGCAAATTACATTGCCAACCCTTGGAAGATGGCATAAGGAGATGGAGATATCGATAGAGAGAGAAAAGGATAAACAGATAGAGGGGGTGGAGGTTGACGGGGAGTAGGGCAGGAAATCCCAGCAGATAGTTGGCCTTTTTCTCTTGTTTGTTGACAGGTAGTCAGGGGAACAGACTTGTTAGCATGATGCTGAGTCAAACCTTCACAGTTATCCGCACAACAGATCTGGTTACTGCACCCTGAGCTTTCCTGCCAGGCTGACATGCATTCTGCTCAGTTTTTCCAAGCCTCTTTTCCTCAACACTTCACCAATTTAGACTCTGTGCTGTCACAAGTACACTTGATGTCTGGTTTTGCTTTATTTCACAACCCCACCCCTTCATCGCACCTTCTTAACATTACATTTGGTTGGGAAGATAGCATGTTGTTTTTTCACGCTTCATCATCCCCCAATAAAAGTACCTGTAATTGTTACGCCATGTTGTCCCATTTGTCAAAGGATCTTTGTGAAAGACGCTCTCACCCCGACTTTTTTATGCGGCACCACATCTAACCACAACCAGACGGGGAAAAAAGACTGAATGACTTAAAGAAATGACTGAAATGGTGAATTCTGGTTTTATAAAGTAAAAAAATTGGATCACTGCGCTGTGTTTTTAATAGCTTGACAAACTTGTTGTTGCATTTTACTGTTCGTTTCTTATCCTTCTATTTTAGTTTACAGTTGGGCTTACTTAAGGTTAGCAGTAAACACTGGAGAAGCAAGGGACTTGTAGACATTTTTAACCAGGTAGTCAACCATATATCCAGCCTCACCCTGGGATCCAGGTCTTGTAAAAAACATGTAAAAGCCTGCATCCCATTTAGTGAGTCACTGTTCAAGAAATGTCACTGTACATTCATGACGCTTTGGTTTTTCTTGCTTGCTCCATCTCTCACCATTGTTTCACTGAATGCCAGATTTGCCCAGAGCATTTTCCGATACTGCACAGTCAGTCTGCTTGTTTGGCTTTTGGTTGGAATAATTGCATGTGTGGTCTCAAATTGCTCCCAAATGGAGTGGGAATACTTTGTATGGTTTTTTTTTTTTGAGGTAGAGGATAGTGGTGGACAGGAGAGAGAAAGAGATAGAATGACATGGAAAAGGTTGAACATGTAAGTTCAATGCCACTGAGGTTTCCACCAGGATGCCTCGATAGAAGAGAGCTGTTAAGATGTGAACCAATCTAGCTTCTAACTGCACTGATTGAAATGTTTTCCTGTGCATTTAGATATATTAGTGCATACATTTTTATGGGGGGGGGGGGTTAACCCCCTTTTCTTCCCAATTGTCAATTGTATCTGGCCAATTATCCCACTCTTCCAAGCCGTCCCGGTCACTGCTCAACCCCCTCTGCCAATCCGGGGAGGGCTGCAGACTGTCACATGCCTCCTCATGTGGTATCATGTGGAGTCACCAGCTGCTTCTTTTCACCTGATAGTGAGGAGTTTCACCAGGGGAACATAGCGCGTGGGAGGATCACGTTACCCCCCCCCCAGTTCCCCCTCCCCCCTGAACAGGTGACCCAACCGACCAGAAGAGGTGCTAGTGCAGCGACCAGGACACATACCCACATCTGGCTTCCCACCTGCAGACACGGCCAATTGTGTCTGTAGGGATGCCCGACCAAGCCGGAGGTAACACGGGGATTCAGATCCCCATGTTGGTAGGCAACGGAATAGACTGCTACGCTACTCGGACGCTCTAGTGAATACATTTGTGTTATCTTGTGATGTAAAGGTACATATTTATATTTTAGCTAACAATAAAAAGGATTTTTAATTGAATTAACTATTTGGTTGTCCTCTTTCTGTCTGTAAATCTGAAAGAGAACATTATCTTTAAATAGAAAGTCACATTATAAAGTCTTTACTATATGTATTATAATCTACTCAAATGGCATTCCCAAATCTAATTTTGTAAAGCATTTTGAATAGTTGTAATTACCTGTCATCAAGTGTTTTTTTTGTTTTTTTTTGTTTCCCCCTCAACTAGCTGTCAGGCTTTCTATGAATGAGAATTCTGATATCAGGCTAATACAAAATATCACTGGGAATACCATCCACCACAACAACCCTACCAGATACCAATATTAATACACCTCTTTTGAAACAACACTCGCTTTGATTAAATGTAAGAATTTCAACAATAATTAATGAAATCAAGGCTATTTGATTTAAGCACAGCATATACAGTTGTATGTACCTGTGAGCTTATCTTCAATCTCGTTGCCTGTTGGCAGTTGATTGGACTGGGTGGGCTCCAGTGGAAGGCTGATGATTTGATTGGTCTTCTTGGTTGTCTTTGTCAGTGTCACCTTGGCCATGGGTGGGAGGTGCTTCAAGCGGGGGTAGTAGAAGGAGTTGGCAGGATGGTTTGGTAAGGAGGAGGTTATCTAATGAGGTTTCACAAAAAGAAGACGTGTTGTTGGAGACGGTCATTGGAGGAGAGTTTTAGGAACAAGAGTAGGCGAGTTGGTGGCATCTCTTTTGATAAAATAATATACTCCGAGCCTCCTTTGTTAAAGAAATGCACTATTTATTTATTTTCACAAATAAGCTGCTTTATCCTTGTGTGCAGCAAGAGGATTAGTAGAGGTGTGTGCGTGCGTGTGTGTGTGTGTGTGTGTGTGTGTGTGTGTGTGTGTGTGTGTTGCCATATAGGCCTACAGTCAAAGACGGTTGAATAAGTTCATTTGGATACAACGTTTATTGACAGAAATGATTCATCACTCATCTAAGTGACCTCTTCAGTCTCAACTGACTGCAGGTCTCCCCACCCTTATAAACTGTACAGTTGCATAATGACCGAAAACGATTGGTTTCATAAGCAATTGGGCATTACCATTAACTAGAGTTTTAATGGCCACGTGTACTTACTATTGACGGAGGATTTGGGAATGTTTGCAGTCACAGCATTGTAAAATGGTGACAGAAGTACCCTTAGACCCCCCCCCCCCAGCTGTGTGCCATCCGTTTGGTCAGAGCCTGTTTAGTTTACCCAGTTTCCTAAACAGACGCTGGCCAAGAGGATGGCACAACACAGAAGAGCTAATGCATCAGGACAGGACTCCACAGTCTACACCCATCTACAGGCCAGTGGCCACTCTTTCAAGGATGAGGATGTGCACATACTTGATAGGGAGGAACGCTGGTTTGAATGGGGAGTCAAAGAGGTCATCTATGTGAAGAGGGAACAACCATCCCTGAACCAAGGGGGGGGGGGGGTTAAGAGTACTTCTGTCACCGTCTTACCATGCTGTGATTGCAAACGTTCCCAAATCCTCTGTGAATAGTACACATGGCCATTGAAATCTAGTTAATGGTCACGCCTATTTGCTTATGAAACCAGTCGTTTTCGGTCATTATGCAACTGTACTGTTTATAAGGGTGGGGACCTCTACAGTCAGTTGAGACTGAAGAGGTCACTTAGATGAGTGATGGGACATTTCTATCAATAAATGTTGTATCCAAATGAACCGATTCAACTTTCTTTGATTTTCTTGGATTATTGAGCGTGCATAAAGACATAGGCCTACATTCAGTACATTTACATGATGTTAGAAAAAGTTGATTCATTGTGTTAGTCCGACTAAAACTGGATTTTAAAAATACATGTAAACATGTTAGTCCGACGGAAATTGTACTAAATCGAATTTCTCAAAGTTGTACTAACACACTTAGATAATGCGGTTGGGGATCGATTTACTCTGGCGTGTATACGCTTCAAGGTGTTCTGTGCCTGATCTATAGTTCCCGCGGTGGTCTTTCCCCCTGAAGTCGAACAGGGTAGTATCAACTATATCAACATGGCGAATGCTAGAGCGAGAACCATGCATTTCTGGACAGATGAGGAGACAAACTTTGTGTTGTGTCAGTTAAAGGAGTTGAATGTCCTAGGTCAGCCGGAAGGAGGTCCAATAACAACCAGCTGAAAGGGGGCATATTGCCACCTACCATACCGGGGTCAGACATACTTCCATCAATAAATTGATTCTCCCCCGGTTCTTGTATACTGGGACAACAACAGTAGTCCAATTACATGGCCTAATCGAGCTATAACTGTAGCTCGACTTAACTGTGCATGTGAACTTGATGAGTGTTTCATTGTTGTAACGACATTTGTTTTGCATGTTGTTGCATGTTGCATGTTGTTGTTGACCTGCATAGAGTACCTAGTGTTGTTTAAAGGGATTTTCCAAGTCACAACTGATAACGTGTGTTCAGCATCACAGACATTTCACAAAGAGGTTCATGCAGTGTGCAGCACCGGTAGCGGTCTCCACATACTGTACTATTTTACTTCTGCTGAGGTCTATAAACAGTTCATCTTAGGCATGTCGAATCAGCAATGTAGCCATTATGTCACTATTTTAAATCAATCTGGGCAACCCACCTGTGTGACTTTCTCCTGAGGAATGGTCTCGAAGTTAGGAGATGAGAAGGTGAACCCACTGTCTGTTCCCGCATCATAGGGGTACAGCTCCAGGGTCACGCTCTCTTTCCATTGGTCACCTTCACACAAGTTAAAAGTGTCTACGCCCACAAACCAGTCCGGGCTTGGAACGATACGCACCATGAACGACAGCTAGAGAGATGAGGGCAAGAAAGGAGGTGGAGAGAGAGAGATGGAGAGAAATTTAAACTACAGCTCAGTCGCTTATGATAGCACGTTCATATTCAAAAACATTCAAGAACTTTGAAGAAAATCTGTTTGGATGAATTGACTGACTTGAAATTCAGCAGAGCACTTTGTTAGTACTGTAAAATGTACACATTTTACCACAAAGCCAAGTAGAGATTTCAGAGGAAGTGGCACCTGCCTGGTTAACGTCATCTGTAATGAGTGTCCCTTCTACCCACAAGTGATCTTAAACTGAAAGTTAACAGCCAGAGTTGGAAATTCCTTTTTTTTTTTTTTTTACAACAGAACATAGTAACTGTGGGATTTCAGTAATAGAATTTGTTTTACAAACCATTAGGTTTTTAGATGAGCAAAAAAACATTCCCGCCAAAGTGGCAAGTAATTGTTATTTTTTAATATATTTCTCAGTGGTGGGACATATTCAGCTTTTAGCATGTGTAGCTCCAGATGACTTCAGAAACAGCCATCCGTCCACCAGTGTCGGGTGGACGAGGTACAATTGGTGGTTCCGGTGTCACTCACTTGCCTCTGAAAGTGACATCTAACATATCTAATGCTTCTCCGTGTCCTCTAATTAGTATTTCCATGCCAGAGCATAGTTTTGCCCTTTAATTGTGAATACCATTACCTCCAGCTGATTCTCCCTTTCTAATGCGAGTCTCCTCCTCCATCCGCCCCCCCCCCCCCCTTCTCTCTTGCCTCCACCTCCCCGCTTCTTCACTGGTCCAACACCAGCACAGTGGTCAGGCCATATACCACTATATATGGCCCTCCAGGAGGCTCATCGGTAACAAGTTTTTTTGGGGGTTTTTTTTGGGGGGCGGGGTATTTTTCTCCCCTTTTCTCCCCAATTGTATCCGGCCAATTACCCCACTCTTCTGAGCTGTCCTGGTCGCTGCTCCACCCCCTCTGCCGATCCGGGGAGGACTGCAGACTACCTCATGCCTCCTCCGATACATGTGGAGTCGCCAGCCACTTCTTTTCACCTGACAGTCAGGAGTTTCACCAGGGGGACATAGCGCATGGGAGGATTCCGCTATTCCCCCCAGTTCCCCCTCCCCCCGAACAGGTGCCCCGACCAACCAGAGGAGGTGCTAGTGCAGCAACCAGGACACACACCCACATCCGGCTTCCCACCCGCAGACACAGCCAATTGTCTGTAGGGACACCCAACCAAGCCGGAGGAAACATGGGGATTCGAACTGGCGGTCTCTGTGTTGGTAGGCAATAGAATAGACCACTACCCTACCCGGACGCCCTATCAGTAGCAAGTTTAATAACCAACTCATGCAGAGTTTGCATGACTTTAAGAAACATAAATTAGTATAATTATGTAACTGAGGTGCTGTTTTTTTTCTTTTCGTAAACAGCAGTTAAGATTGCTTGCTAAGACAATCTTATGAACATTTTCAGTATGAAAATCAGAAATAAGCAAATTTAAGAAATTAGCTAAAATTGAAAAAAAAAGTGTCTTTTGACCTAGACATATACAAACATAGCAACACTTTTATTATCCATCAGTTGGGGATCTGTTGGGTCAAGACTCGGAGTCAAAAATAAATTAATAAATGAATGAATAAAAGATTTAAACAGGTGTGAAGAGTGACTTACATAGGAGTGCCTGGCGAAGACATCGATTTCGGTGTGCATCTGGCCCGTGCCTCCCACAACAGCAGGAGCGGAGAAGACTCCATAGACGCTCTGGATGCGTTCGCCGGCCGCCTCCACTTCCTTCATAAGCGTCCAGGCCTCCCCTCTCTCTGTGAATTCCCTTACTCCATTGCTGGCAAACTCATTACGTTGCCACATGTGGAAGTCAGAGCTGTGGGTCACCCCTATGAGGAGGGAGACGGGGGAAGAGCGAGGATAAAGTTTTGGTTTGGCAACAGGTACCAGCTTTGTACTCATCAATCACACACAGAATTTAGTACCCCCATTCATACTATTGACCAATCAGGTTCTTATTCTCCATCAGCCTTCCCCATGCTCACCATTCAGTTTTGACCACTTAATTGATGTGGTAAATAGGGTACTCAAAAATGGTCAGTGTACCATTGCACACCTGCTGCCAGTATCCTGACCAGTCAAAATACTGTTACACACCAGCTTCCTGTATACTCACCCATCAGATCAGACCACTGTGCAGGGGGCCGGTAGACTGGGTATTGCTTGGGGAAAGCAGACTGCGTCCACTTGCCGGTAAACTTTAGGCTGTAGTGGGCAGTTTCAGAGGCCGTGCAGAAGGGGGCAGCAGTAGGAACAGGCATTGGTTTAACACAGTGGACCAGGAAGCTCAAAGTCACAAGAGCAAAATGTTGGAACACCCCAAAGTTGGAGAAGGTGTTTCTTGTGATATCCATGGCCGTGAGAGCTGGAAGAGGGGTGGAGGGGGCATTGACAAAATGAAAAGGAAAGAGAGAAGTGATATCAGTTGAGATACAGGAATGTCAACCCTAATGTCATTAAAAAATCAGCGGAACCAGGAATGAATGAAGTCCTTGATTCAAATTAATAGCCTCGCTGTTCCCATGCTACAAGCACATAGAACATTTAATTAATAAATGCGCATAGATTAAATCATTGTAGACATTTCTGTTTAAATGCCTGTTGCAGAAACGATGCACTTTTGCTTGACCACTAAAAAAGGCTGGTGAGAGAAAATTTTATTTGATAAATTTAGTGGAACTAATGCAAGATAAATGAAGGGTTTCAGGATTTTTGCAGTGGGGACGTATTAAGCGGCTAACTTGTGTGACGAGATGACTTCATTCGAGGGGAATTATTTCAGTCTCCAAAGTTTGTTTTTTACTTTGCTCTCTCTGGAGCACATTCACTCTTGAGGTCACATGAAATTATAGGCGTTCCACTAGTGTGATATTAAAACCTGGAATTGACTTGATATAGTTTTGACTCCTCTTGCTTGCTTTCAGACCCACGACACAAGAGCAGTGAGGTTCAAAGAGTGATGGGGTAGACAGATTGACTGGCTGCAGCGTCAGTGTTGAGTTTAACAAGTGTGGCGTGTGACTCAGAGGCAAAGAATTTTACTTGGAAACATTTTCTGCAGTTTTTCCAACTCAGCTGTGACCTATAAACCCAGTTCAACAGCAGGAAGTTAGCCAAAAGGCCTTTAGGTTGATTCAATTTACTGTATAAGCATATGAAAAGGAGTTAAGCTAGTGCAGTTTTCAGTGGCTCCCTGGTTAGTACCACAGCCCTGTTCTTGTTCTTTTGGTGAGTCATTGTACATGCATGTTGACTTATAGGGTTTAGGCAACACTGGACATTTTGTAGAGGTAACTGATATAATGTGAACATAGCAACCTGGCCTAACTGTGTTTATCACAGACTTGGTTAACTCTGCTATTTATTTCACTGTTTTGTGTAATCTTTGTTGTCTTGAGTAAAGTTTCTATTGATACACTAACTCATGATGAGTCCGTCTACACAGCTTATTCAGCTTAGTCATTCTAAATGAAATTTTGCTCTTTAAAACGTTCATTTATAATTTATATTATTGTACCACAGCTTGCATATCACTCCTATCCATCTTGTGATATTCACAGAAAAACAGAATGTGTGAACTGTTAGTTGGCAGGTGCACACATTACATAGCTGAACATGATGGGATGTCATAAATTGAATGCACAAATACTTCATCTCATGCACATCTGTTAATTTCATCTCATGCAGCTGCTTAATCTCTAAACGCAGGCAACATTCTCTGCCCCACAAGGACTGCATATACACACAAGTAT
Source organism: Lampris incognitus (assembly GCF_029633865.1). Taxonomy (NCBI): domain Eukaryota; kingdom Metazoa; phylum Chordata; class Actinopteri; order Lampriformes; family Lampridae; genus Lampris; species Lampris incognitus. Next base: position 37,461,219 of record NC_079211.1, read on the forward strand.
CGCCTTAATAAAAGTCTGTTTGTTTACATGCCTAGTTTTTTGCATGCATTTTCCCACAATGACATACGGCACTTTTGCAATGCGTATGTCATTTGTATTCTTTCGCTCATTCAGTCATAGATGCAGGGTCAGTTCAAACTCAAGAAGCTCTCTCACATTGAGGAGAGATGGGAGAATGGAGGTATGGGGAGAGTCTACTCACTTGAGTCAGGAGTCAGGGGTCCAGATGAACGAAGGGCAGAGGCGCAGCAAAGGTGTGGCAGAGGAGGAGAGAGGAGGAGAGCAGTGGAGGTGGCTGTCTTGAAGAGGGACTGCAAAATGAGAACTCCTCTTTCGGGTATTTATGCTTTCCAAGAGGTCCCCCCCCTCCTTCTTTCTTGTCTACCCCCCTTCTCACCCCCTTTCCTCCCTCTTCTCTCCTTCTCTGGCTTTCACTGTATCCTTCCTAATTCGTCCTCTCCCTTCAACTTCCCCTTTACTGTGTTATGCCTTTCTCTCTCTCTTCTCCCTCTCTCCCCCTTATCTATCTATCTATCTATCTATCTATCTATCTATCTATCTATCTATCTATCTATCTATCTATCTATCTATCTATCTATCTATCTATCTATCTATCTATCTATCTATCTATCTATCTATCTATCTATCTACCTGCATACTGCATACCTGCCTGTCTGTCTACCTGTCTGTCTGTCCATATCCCTCTTTCTCAAAATCTTTGGCCCTGACTGACTTCCCAGCCCCCACTCCCACCCAACCACCCACCCCTTCACCCCTTGATGAATTTCTCCTTCCCCCACTCTTCTCTACTCTCGTTCTCTCTCTCCCTCCACAAGTAGTTCATTGACTGACTGATGTGTTCAGCAGTCCTAGATGCACAGCCAAATGTCCTGTGTAACTCAGTAGGGCAAGGCATCATATCACACTATGTCAGATCTCCATCTGCTGCCCACAGTAATGACAAATGGAGTGGCACTTTTTCAGCAGCTCTCTTGAGGTGTCTTCGTCATGCTTTTGTATCGCAGCTAGTCTGCTAGATGCACAGCCCAGGCCCTTCTGAACAGTGCATAAAAGAAAAGAAAAAGAATATAGGCTGTTGCAGGCTGATGAAAAGCATTGCTCAGTAAAGTTTGTTGGTGTAACTTGGGTGTAACTGTGACTTTCATTACTGATTAGACATGTTGCTCAGCTCTCTGTCGAGGCTTGTCACTGCACAATGTGGCAAAATGTGGAGTCATGTTGCCGTTTAGGTTACTTCAGGTGATTTTAAGTAGTCAGGATTGCTTAGAGCAATTAGATTCCTCAGCTCGTTTTTCTTTTATGGGGAAATGTTTTGTTAGAAAGCAGGACAACAGGTTCGTTTAGGGATTTGGTAGCTGATTCTACAGTGCCTTTTCTAGAAGTGAAAAGACATTTCTACAAGGAGAGATTAATTATCACGAAAAAAAAAATTTTTTTCATAACCATAAAAAAATAACACAACAAACACCTTGAATGTTTTTCTCACATTTGCCAGCAGCAGCACTCCTGGAGGGGCTGTTTAGGTTGGAGCCGGACAGAGCGTGCTGTGTCTCCTCTGCAGTGTTTTACAGTGTGTGAAGTGTGAGTGCCACACCTATGTTGGAAGCCCGGATACTCACTGCTGGTTTCTCCTGGATCCTCTATGGGGGTGTCTTTATTCTCCACACCTAGTGGTAGCGAGAGTGTCCGGATGCTCGGTTTACGGGCAGCTTTGCAACAGTGAGAAGGTGGAGGTGCCAGACACTCCACCCCCCATCCGCCCACACTCTCACGTGCGAACACACAGATGCTAACACCCGCATACCCACCCATCCGCCATCAATTCACTGTTTTACCTTGGGGAGAGTAAGAGTAGCCGCAAGTATAACACACACACACACACACACACACACTCTCTCTCTTTCTCTCTCTCTCTCTCTCTCTCTCTCTCTCTCTCTCTCTCTCTCTCTCTCTCTCTCTCTCTCTCTCGCAGTCCTGCTGAATCAGCTTAATCCAACCTACATCTAATGATTTCCATGTGGTCACGTTTCTAACACAAAGGCTATCCCACCCACATGCTAGACCGCCACGCCACCCAGACGCCCCTAGTTCATGTTATCCCGCACTACTGGACGATCACCCTCCCTTAAAGTTATACTATATCACAAACTGCACAAATGCACATAGCAAATGAATGCTAAAAACTCCAAGACACTGTGAGATAAAAAAATATTGAGCATCCTACCAAGACAAACCCCTAGAATGTTTTGACTCATTTGGTTGTCCGTTAACTTGAACTTGGATTAAATTTATGCAAGTACTGATGTGCATGGTTTGCTGTGAACTGTTTGACTCTCAAAGCCACCTTTTTACATGAGTTAAAAAGCATCCCTCTTAGAAAACCCTTCCAACTAGTGCCGAGTTTTAAAGTTGCCTTTGTTCTTGAAGCAAGTGAAAACACACCACTGAGTGGGATAATCTGAACCATTTCCATTGCAAAGCCACTTCTTTCAAGATTCTTTTCTTCTTAATACTAGCAGAATGATCTTCCTTCACTGCCTTGTTTCAAGATAATGACGCTTTTTTTCTTTCTGGAAAATACACACAAGCTGTATGGAGGGAAAGGGGTAGATTTCCTTATACCCCAGTAGCAGAAAACGTCAGTTATTTAAAGCAAAATAAGACATATACAGAATTAAATCTAATGACTTGAAAATTTTCTGATCAACATTTTTTTTTTTTTGCAAGTTTCTTTGCATGGCCTCAAAATGCCACTAAAATGTCTGCATTGTTCTCTTTCTACGGAAGCCCTGAGAGGCAAGTGAGGGGGAAAAATCTGGTGATCCATATTCTAAATAATCTAATTTGTTTTCTCTCCTGTGCTTATGATTTAAGAACACGTAAAAAAAAACAGGTTTTGTCAGGATTATCTTTCTAACTACCTTAATTTTTTTTCTTCATCTGTGAAACAGGTGGAAAACATTTTTGCGTGGTGAAAAAAAGTTTGGTAACACTTTCTATGATGCTTGCATCTTTCTAAGTTACTTTTTTTTTTAACCTGTGGAAACAGGTTGAAAAAAATCAAAGTAAGTTGAATCAGTTCATCCAGACACAAAGTTTATTTATCGCACGAGCAATAAACGTTGTGTTCAGATGAACTGATTCATTCATTCAATTTACTTTGATTTTCTTACCTGGAGTATTGAGCATGCATAAAGACAAGCAAAACAACAAGTTTTGGCAAGTGAATTTCTTTTTCTTTTTATCAGGATCATTTTTCGAAGTGTTTGGTTTTGTCATACCCATTTCTGCCCCAAGATTTTTTTTCTATCTGTGAAAACACATGAAAAAAAAGTTTTTCCCGGGGGGGTTGTCAGGCTCTTTTTTGTGTGTTTGCTGTTGTAATACTCATTTCGGCCACAAGAGGCTGAAGGGCATCACTACCCCATGTCATATGACCCCCCAAAGTCATATTACGCTGGTACGCGGAATGTGGTTTACACAAAGACGTAATTTCAACGCATTTAAAGTTTCATATAAAACATCATAACTATGTAGGCTTTGTGCTGCCAACAAGAAGCTTCCAGGATGTCGTAATGGGAGCAATTCTATACATTAATGTAAAATAAGAAAGAAAGAAATGGAAACTCACCTGGAAGAAAAAATGAATACTTTTAGTTCTCACAGTAAGCATTTTTCCATTGAAAAGACTTTTAAATAGTGGAAATTTTTTGCAATAGGGAAATTTTTATTTTCTTACTCGTGTCTTACATTACTCAAAGTGTGTTCTTTTGGGAATCGAATCCAGGTCGCCCGCAGGAAGCAGCTTGGACTTGCACTGGTGCAAGTGGTTCTCCATGTTGGGGTTATAGCCTAGTTAGTGCATTTTCTATGAAGGTGCACCCTCCGATTAAATGCTTATATCTTTATTAGTTATTTTATATTAATGTATAATAGTAATAAACTGCTCCCATTACAATGTCCTGGAAACTTCTTGTTGGCAGCACAGGAGAGAAAGCACATATTAGATCAGACTTGGAAAATGGATCACTAGATGTTTTTTCCCCCTCACTTGCCTCTCAGGGCTTCCATACCTTTCAGGTTGCTGCAGCCTTGTAACTGAACACTGGCCTACATTACCCTTATGCTTGCAGCATTAGATTACTGATGAAGGGCTTTGGTTTAAAAGAAGACTAGCGTTTGCCTTTGCTGACATTTTGCTTGTATAGGAAGGGAAGCACTTCCGTTGTGTTTAAAAGGAAACAGTAATCACCAGCCGGGGGGAGGGGGGGTTAAGGAATATAGGTCAGTAACATCAAGAAAACCCGGGCCCAAGGGGCGAGGCTGACACGTTCCTGCCACAACCAATGTGGTGATAGTTAAAGGGAGGGTGTTTGTACACTGCTGTAGGGAGGCTGTAACACTGTCCTACCACTTTTCTATATATGTCAGTGGCAGTTCGCATGATGTGTGGGTACAATACCAAACGTAAGAAGGACCATAGGTGCACAGAGGAAGAAAAAAACGTGGTGATGTCTAAAAGCCCAGGGACTGTATTCATTGATATCAGGTATTTTGTGATACGTATGTTCATCTAAGATGAGTTGGCCTCATAAATCCCAATGAAATATTTTACTAGTAATTAATTTGAGCCATTGCAGTGTAAAGCTAATGAAGGAAGATTTGTCACTCCAACATTCACATCATGCAGAGTACTGAGCGACAACAGGATCCATCTGAATAAAAGACTGGAATTACACCGTGTTGGCCCATCGTGTTGTTTACCTCCACAAGCCGGAGGTTGACCTCGATATATCTGACCCGGATTGTATTATTCTTCAGTATTGCCCAAAGCTTTTTATCAATACAAGTTACAACATGGAGAAACTCTGGAAATGAGCTCATCCTTCAGGATTTCTATTTTTACAGGCTGGTGCTACATGTTATTACTGTGGAATTGCGCTTGTTTCCAAAGGACACTATTAAACATTTTAGGAAGTAGGAAATAGAGGTGAAACGATGACTCCTTTTCAGTTACCGTGACCAAACTTTTTGTGGGTAAATGTTTTTATGGACAGATAACGGGATAGTTGAGGCCTTATCAATGGGGTAGCAATGTCAACCCTAACACACCAGAGAGCATGTAAGCAAAATCCCAGTGTTTGTTGAAGACCAGTGTTGCTATGATGAAGGGATGTGAGGTCATCATTCTGCACTCCCTGACATTTTTCTAAGGCAGGTCAAATCTGGAAATGCAGACAACAAGATCTGCACACACATCTATTTGTCTGCATTTCCAGACGGGCAGATATAGGCACAGACAGGCACACACACACGACAAACACAAACACCTGTGTAGTGTCACACCAAAACAGTAGATAGACACATACAGATGTACATAATTGTACATACACCTGTATGTACACCTGCAGTTGTATGTAAAGTGACATGCATGCGCTCATATGCATGCAAAAGACCATACACGAGCATGTAGATGAACAAAGTTAGACACGAGTTAATATGTAAACATGCAAATCATTCAAAATTAAGCTGACGTACAAATAAGTACACAAAGTTTTACTGTCACGTGTGTATGTATAAAGAGACTCTCACACGTTAATTTGCAGGCTGGCACACACACACACACACACACACACACACACACACACACACACACACACACACACAGAGTTCTCACTGACACCTGTTCAAAACATTCACTTTTCACACTATTCCTCTTCCTAACCTCCATCCAGCACATCCCTCAGGCCTTGTTAGAGCAATAATCACCCCTTATTTCCAAGGGCAATTTCCTCTAGTATGTGGGAGAACTCTAGACTGTGCGTGGGGTTTGTGTGTGTATGTGGATGGGTTCAATATGCGCGTGTGTGTGTGTGTGTGTGTGTGTGTGTGTGTGTGCGCGCGCGCGCGCGTGCACATTTGGCCCACAAATCTCCAAATGTGGACTTTCAATATGTGTTTGATTTGTGTTTGTGCGTGTGTGCACGCGCATGTGTGTGCATGTGTTTCGCTCACTCTTCCCCCGAGTATGGACTTTTGTGGGAGATGGAGTGTGTTTTTGTGCTTATAACTGCCGGTGCGTGTCTGTGATTTTGCATGATTTCTGTGTGTGTGTGTGTGTGTGTGTGTGTGTGTGTGTGTCTTTCCACCAGGCTGTCAGAGAGCTAATGGAAGCTGCAGGTCAGAATAAAAACTTGAGACAGGGGGCAGGTGGGCCATATTCCATTATGGTGATATTCTATAGCTACACAGTACTACGCATTACCACCTCTTCAGTGTAACTGACCACAGTGTAACTGACCACACTGTAAAGCTGTTTTGTTTTAAAGCCTCTTTATTTTGTCATTGTATTCTTACAACAAATTGTATTCTTACAGTGAATGTGTTCTCTGCATTTAACCCATCCTATTGTATAGGAGCAGTGGGCAGCTGCAGCGCCCAGGGACCAACTCCAGTTCTTCTCTCGATTGCCTTGCTCAGGGGCACAGGCAGGAGTATTAACCCTAACATGCATGTCTTTTTTGATGGTGGGAGGAAACCGGAGCAGACACGGGGAGAACATGCAAACTCCACACAGAAAGGACCTGGGATGGTTTGGGGTTCGAACCCAGGACCTTCTTGCTGTGAGGCAATAGTGCTAACCACTGAGCCACTGTAGATTTGTGTGTGTGTGTGTGTGTGTGTGTGTGTGTGTGTGTGTGTGTGTGTGTGTGTGTGTGTAAAACATTTCAAGAGAATTCTCCTTGCCTCTCATTTCTATAGGATGGCAAATACTCAAATATAATGATGCCATAATATTTTTGTGTCCTGCCTTTTGGTTGCTTTTTTTTTTAATCCTCACATTCCCTATGATTGACATCTTGCAATGTTGATTTGGTAATTCAAGCTCATTCTACACTTCCAGTTGTTGTTTTTCCTAACAAGAACGAGAGCCAAAGTCCTAAAATGTAAATGGGAACCTGTTCTCTGCAGACAGCTCCTTCCACAGCATGCTGTGGCACAAACTGTATATAAAATATACTCTTAATCTATTTACAGCTCTGTAATTTAAAGTGGATATACTGAACGCGGTTGCATATATTGTGGGCACAGTTAATCACTGAAACGCACCACTATCATGGATGTCTGGCAGCTGATGGTGATATTCTATACTGCACACCTGTGTCTGCTTTCATTGTGGCTTGCCATATAAGCAATTGTTTAACTGGTTATACTTAATGTAAATACAATCAATCATTATAACTGTCTGCAACTTAACTAGCCTTCTGATGGAGCATTTGTTTCATTCCTGCTTTTCCATTTCTAAATTGCTGCGGAGTGTGTTAAAATGCCCTCAGACAAAATATACAGTATGTGATTATAACGGGGTTATTTGCGTGTTTATTAAATGTCTGGCTGGTGGGGTGTCAGACCAGTGTGATGATATTGTATATGGTGCTGCCCTGTTGGAGTCTGCAGAAACTGGCTGTACCACACAGCGAGTGGCTCTTTTGAATGCTTGCACCATCAGTCACTGAAACCAACCACAGTTGGACAAGTCAAGAACTTTGGATGGACAGTTTTGGGTCATGATGTTAACTATCAAACATTTTTTTATATTTTCCATATATCCCGTTTGCTAGATCTACTGTCTCCTCTCACACAAACTGACTTTATTTTCCTCTAAATGGCTTAACAGTTTATATTCAAGTAAAGGGACATCCAGGTTGCGTAGCAGTCTATTCTATTGCCTACCAACACAGGGATCACCGGTTCGAATCCCCGTGTTACCTCCGGCTTGGTCGGGCGTCTCTACAGACACAAATGGCCGTGTCTGCGGGTGGGAAGCTGGATGTGGGTATGTGTCCTGGTCGCTGCACTAGTGCCTCCTCTGGTCGGTCGGGGCACCTGTTCGGGGGGAGGGGGAACTGTGAGGGAACAGCGTGATCCTTCCACGCGCTACGTCTCCCTGGTGAAACTCCTCACTGTCAGGTGAAAAGCAGCAGCTGGCGACTCCACATGTATTGGAGGAGGCATGTGGTAGTCTGCAGCCCTCCCCGGACCGGCAGAGGGGATGGAGTAGCAACCGGGACATCTCAGAAGAATGAGGTAATTGGCCGAGTACAATTGGGGAGAAAAAAGGGGGAAAAAAAACACACAAAAAAAGAAGTTTATATTCATTGTGGGAAAGCACCAGACTACGCTTGACTTCAACTACCGTAAACAGGATTTGGTTGTAATCTGCGAGTTTTAGTATTGGGGATAGGTTTTTTTTTCTTTCTTAAGAGCTATCAGCTGGAACTCTAAATGACCTGCAGCCCATTTTTCTGATGAGCCCCTCGACATAAGAGCTCTCATATTGTTTTAACGAGTTCTTGGTTTTAGGGTTAGGAGGCTGTATTAACACAGGGTGGGTTTGACAAAAGCACTCGTATCTTTTTAATGAGAAGACACGTTCCCGGTGTGAGAATAATTAGAGTCCCAATCCAAAAACAACTCTTGGAACTGGAGAACATAAAAACATGGTTTTCCCTCTGTAATCGTATTTTCCGTACTCAGGCTGCAGTCCTGTGCGCTCGTTATGTTACTTAGGTGCAAGATCGTATCCTCACATACCTTCAGATCATCAATTTCCTAAAAATAACTCACTTGCCATTCCTGTGAGAGTCTGTCTGAATGATGAGGGTGATCAAACAGTGCTGAGGTCCAACACTTTTCTCATCTGTTTGCTTGATGAAGTCAAAGCACTAGAAAAACTTCCACCCAAAAAAAGGAAACGCCACTGTCATTTTTTTTCATTTTTTTTAGGTCTTGGCTACTCCATAGAGACCAGGCAAACAAAAGAAAACAAAATTGGAAGATGGGTATGAATGAAGTTTCTGGACAATTAAACTTAAATCTAATACTCAGAGTACTAATTTGCTACTCGTGAGATGTAAAACTGATATTGTGTCATGGGCTGCAACGAATATTATTCTACCTAAACTTTGTGATGGCGGCCTAGTGGTGAGAATCAAAGAAAAGTTTGATTCAAACAAAAGCCATTGTGTCGTGATGGAGCTGTCCCCGGTCAAGACACCAAAGCCCACCCTCACTCTTTGTCACTCCGGATGAAAGCATCAACGAAATACATAAATGTAAAATGGCAGCCAATAAAAACACACAAAGAAATTCCTGTTCGAGTGTGCTATTCTTCACAAGGCTCTGGGACCAGAATAAGTAATTTCTCTATTGATTTTTTTTCCTAATTGCTTGTAAAAGAACGTATGTAGGAATACTTGCAATAACATCAGTCCTCACTTTTTTTTTCGTAAAAATTGTTACATTAAAAGAAAATAGAAAATGAAACGGAGAACAAAGGGTTTTTATTTTGAGAACCATCTTCAGGATTGATTGCCCTGCAGGGTCTTGATTGTCGTATCTTCTTTTTATTGGGTTTTATTTTTCTCTGAAGGATTTATGTCTTTAGTAAGACAACATTGTTCTAACTCCCATTTCGCCTTGAAATGTTTGGAAAGTTTGGAGGGAATGTGATTAAGATAAGAGTTTTAGCGTTTCTGCTGCAGGTTTATAAATCTGTGTACCTCGATCGTTGTCTCGTGCTCACTGACATCAGTCTTTAAATCTTTGCACCTCACTTTGTTTCTGTCTTCCTTTTACCAACAAAAGACAGATCCCTCTGCTCCTTTGTCCATATTCCCTATATTCTCCTCTGCTCTCTTTCTCTGTGTGTGTGTCTCTCTCTCTGACCCTCTAAAACGAGATCCTATCATGTTTTTCCCATCATGTTCTCCTCCCACCCTGCGGTAAGCCGGCGAACCCCCGGCCGGAGGTATAAAGGACATGATTTACAGGCTCTCTCCGCAACAAGAAAAAGAGAACAAAATGAAATGAGAGATCAGTTTTCCAGTGTGCTAGTATTGTCCTTTACTGTGGGCTTGATATATTGCATTTTGGCAATGACTCGGTGTGGTCCAGTTTTGTCAAGTTGCTAAGGCACCAAAATCCACTTCAACAGGAGCTGAAAACAGTGATAAAGCCAGTGTCGGCTGTCTCCATGTGTGTTCTGTTGACAGGTCTGGATAGAGTGACCCAAGAGAAAAAACTTGGAAATCAGCACCAAATGGGGAGAAAGTGGATAACAGAGATCAAGGAGGAAAGGCCCCAGCCAAGGGAGTCCACACATTATTCTTTGGTTTTGAAAAGTAAATGGTTCTTGAGGGATTTTCTCTTTTGTTTTAATCATTATTCGGTGAGGGATGGCTTACCTAGCAGGCGTGCTGTTTTTCCAATCGTGGCCAGCTTCATACTCAAACAGTTAAACAAATTCACACCTCGGGTCTTACTGGTAATCAACACTGATCTCCTACTGTTGGCCATGAAACTACAGCTGTTTTAATATCCATAACAGAAGATGCACGCCTTAGTCTAGGGGATCTTAACAGCAGTGATATGGCTATCTAATACTGGTTAGGAACCTTTTTGCCTCCTGAACAGCCTAAACTCTTTTTGGCATTGGGTCAACAAGGTGCTGGAAACATCCCTTAGGGATTTCCATCCATGCGGACTCGAATGATCCATGCAGTGCCTGCGGATTTGTCATACCCACATTCAGTCCGCGAACCTCCAATTCCACCTTATCCCAAAGGTGCTCTATTGGTTTGAGATCTGTGGTCTGTGCAGGCCATTGGAGTACATTGAAGTCACTGTCATGTTGGTGGAACCAGCTTGAGACGATGCGTGCTTTGTGACATGGTGCAATATTCTGCAAAAAGTAGTCATCACAAAACAGGTTGGCTATGGCCAAAAAGATGGCATGCTGTGGCATTCACATGATGTTCATTTGTTACAAAGACATTTAATCTGTGCCAAGAGAATATTCTGTGCACCGTTACTATGCCGGCAGCCTGTACCATTGACAGAAGGTGGGATAGACTCAGATGGACGCTGCTTCCATCAAATTCTGACCCTACCACTGCATGTCACAGTAGAAATCAATATTTGTCAGACTAGGCAATGTTTTTCCAATTCTCAGTTGTCAAGCTTTGGTAATCCCATGTCCACTGTAGTATCATTATCCTGTTCTTAGCTGAAAGTAGTGGAACCTGGATTGGTTGTCTGCTGCTGTTGCCCATCTGCTTCAAGGTTTGATATGCTCTGTGTTCAGAGATTATCTTATGTCATCAAATAACCACTCCAAGTCTGGCCATTCTCCTCTCTCAGCAAGGTGTTTTCACCCACAGAGCTGTCACTTACTGGACATTTTTAGATGCTTTTAGATGTGAAGCACCTCATGAACCTGGCTTCTAACTCACTCACTCACTAACTGAAATTTAGGCTATGTCCAAATACCCTTACTACGGCCATAGTACGCACCATCTTTTTATTATCCGTCTATTTATTATCCAAACCGCTTATCCTGCTCTCGGGGTCATGGAGATGCTGGAGCCTATCCCAGCAGTCATTGGGCGGCAGGCGGGGAGACACCCTGGACAGGCCCCCAGGCCATCACAGGGCTTTTTATTTATTATACTGCATCAAAATGTTGGTAATATGAGAAAATACAGTATACTTAAAAATGCCAGGCTATATATTTTTTTCTTCAATAAATCTAATATAGGTTGAGTGGACAGTATTCTGGAAGATAATGATGATTTTATGTGGTTAGAGAGCATTTTCTAGCCAGCCATTTCTCTACCTAAATGGTGGATGTTTAAGTGACAGCTTCAGTGGCCTTGCAAATATAAGTTTATAAACAAAAAAAAGTTTTGGCTGTATAGGAAATGCAATATGTAATACCGAATACTAGTACATATAAACAGCACAAAGTACTTGCAGTTGTAGAATATGTTTGTGGTATTTAAAATTGAGCGAGTCACTATACCACTACTGACGTTAACTTAAAGCTACAGTAGGTGACATTGAACATTCCAATGCAAATCCTAACACCTCTTTCTCTGCTGACTCATATCACTCCGCTAAGCCCCTTCCACCAAATGACCTCCGCATCACTCTTCAGCCCCTTACACTCGTGTACAACCGGGAAATGTCAAAGCGAGACTCATAAAACTGGTATCGTAGTTGATAATCTATCCATGTAAAAAAAGTAATTTTTTTCAGCGAATTGCTTACTTTTACTAATATTGTTAATGTCAAGCTGCCATTTCAAGCTGGTCTTGTTTATTTTTCGCATTAAGCAACCAGCAGGGCAGGGCAGACACGTACACGTGCATCTGCATTTGTAGAACAGCCAATACGAAGACCCTCTCTCTGAAATGACCCGTGATTGGCTAAAATCTTCTGTCTTGGGCTAGATTTTTTTTAAAGCCTGAATACAGAGCCAAGAGGAGGTGCAGAAGTCTAGTTTTCTCTCAGACCCCTTGAATTACAATATGCTAAAAGTTTATGGAATTTTTGCCCAATGACGGTCTATAACAATTACCTACCCCAGCTTTAAGTAGTAAGCTAGTTTGCTAGCCACCCATCAACACATACCTGTTACCAACTTAACTCCACATTATAATACAAGTTCGTATTCATTGTCTCCACAATAAATTAGATGTATTGCAGGGACCAATGACAACTACGGCAACTTTATTCTGTTGCAAATTGCCAATTTCTCTTTACAGGGAGGAGAAATACTGCAGCCACAGGGTTTGAGAAAGTTTCTCTGCTCTGAATAACTTTAAAAAGGTGTTATGTGATGATAATATCAACATATTTGTACCTTTCTATTTACCCTAATATTGATTTTGTACTATACATATAGCTTACATCAAAGACAGGCAGCTGGAGGGGAAGTTGTAAACTTGGCTGGGTAAAAAAGAAGTGGGAGAACCTAAAAGTGAAATGTTTATTCTTTGGTCAAATAACAGTGTTTCACTGCATAACACTATAAAGTCAAGTCAAATGTATTTGTAGAGCACATCTAAAAACAACCCACGTTGACCAAAGTGCTGTCCAGACCAGAGAAGGTAGCTAAAACACAAATACAAGAAACACTGACATAGACAATAAGGCACATAGCTTGTAGGCATGAATAAACAACACATAGACATAGGCACAAGCCAGAATCAGCCACATCAGATGGATTCAAATGCTAATGAATAAAAGTAAGTTTTGAGTCGGGACTTAAAAGAGTCGGTGGAGGGGGCAGATCTTATAGGTAAGGGAATGCTGTTCTACTGTCTAGGGGCTGCAACTGCAAAGGCACAGTCATCCCTGAGCTTAAGTTTAGGGCACAGGACAGCCAGGGGTCCCAAGTCAGCCGATTTGAGGCACCCGGAGGTAGAGTTAAAAGGTCTGTGATATAGGAGGGTGCCAGCCCATTTGGGGCTTTATAAACAATCATGAGAACCTTAAAATCAATTCTGAACCACACAGGCAGCCTGTGGAGAGAGGCCAGTATTGGGGTAGTATGGTCTCTTCCAGGTACCTGTTAGGAGCCTGGCTGCGGCATTCTGGACCAGTTGCAGGGGGGCAGGGATGACTGACTAATCCCAATATACATGGAGTTGCAGTAGTCCAAGTCGGGGGATATCACAGTGTGAATGACTTTCTCGAGATCTGTAAAAGAGAGAAACATCTTGATTTTGGCAATAGTATGACGCTAGGAAAAACTGGCTTTCACTACTGCATTAACTTGCTTGTCAAACTTGAAGCAAGGATTTTGACATAATGTTTGAGAAGGGTGGATAGGTTGCCAAGACCGTTGGTAAAGACTTTAACAGAGTCAGGGGGGCCAAATAGGACAACTCCCGATTTGTCTTCATTCAGGTTTAGGAAGTTTTGTGCCATCCAGCACTTTATGTCCTCAAGGCAGTTCAAGAGGCTGACTAGATTGGACTAATTGGTTGGTGTCAGGGAGCGATAAAGCTGAGTGTCCTCAGCACAACAGTGGAAGGAAATTTCATATTTTTGAATGATATGACTGAGAGGAAGCATGTATATAGAGAAAAGAATGGGACCTAGGATAGAACCTTGAGGAACCCCGTAGGAGAGACTAGCTAGGGGAGAGGAAAAATTGCCAATGTTAATGCAGAGGCTTTTATTTTTGAGGTAGTATGTGTACCATTTCAAGTCAGAGCCATCAACACCAACCTCATACTGGAGGTGGTCTATTAAAATGTCATGATCCACAGTATCAAACACCACACTCAGGTCAAGAAAAATTAGAATAGCACAGTCACCAGATTCTTTAGAAAGGAGCAGGTCATTGTCCACTTTAAGCAAGGCAGACTCAGTGCTATGATAAGCCTTAAAACCTGACTGAAATCTCTCCAAGACTTTGTTTTGGTGTAGGTAAGGCAGCAATTGACTGAGATTATTAAACTTTTCAAGAAACTTTGACAGGAATGGAAGTTTAGAAATAGGTCTGTAGTTAGTAGGTAAGGTAGGGTCTAAGTTGGGTTTTTTCAGGAGGGGCTGGACCACTGCGTGCTTGAAACAGGTTTGAACAGTACCAGTGGCCAGGGAGCTGTTGATAATGGAGAGGATGCTGGGCCTGGCTATGTCAAGTAGGGACAATGTCAGTGCCGGTCAGTGTCAAGGGTCAGTGCTCGGTCCCCTTCTGTTCTCAATATACACCACCTCACTTGGTGCAATCATCCACTCCCATGGTTTCTCATACCATTGCTATGCTGATGATACCCAGCTCTTCCTATCATTCCCACCAGATGACTTCACAGTCTCAGCACACATATCGTCATGCCTTGCTAATATCTCTGTATGGATGAAAGAACACCACCTTCAGCTTAACCTATCTAAGACTGAGCTCCTTGTCATCCCAGCCAGTCCAGCCATACAACAACAGATCAATATCAATCAACCAATCAATCAATCGAGTTGCATTTTATATAGCACTTTTATCCAGCTCGGATCAACCCAACTCATAAAGTCTACCCGAAACATGGGTGTCATGATTGACGACCAAATAACCTTTAATGTTCACGTGGCCTCAATTGCTCGATCGTGCCAATTTGTCCTGTACAACATCAGGAAAATTAGACCCTACCGGTCTGAGCATGCAGCACAACTCCTGGTACAGGCTCTTGTAATATCCCACATTACCAACTGCAGCTCCTTACTGACAGGTCTCCCTGCATGCACTTGCAAACCTCTGCAAATGATGCAGAACGTGGCGGCGTGTCTGGTCTTCAACCAACTCAAAACAGCACATGTCACGCCGCAGTACAGATCCCTCAACTGGCTCCCAGTTGCTGCCCGCGTCAAATTCAGAACCTTGATGCTCGTTTACAAAACAGCAACTAAAATGGCTCCCGCCTACCTGAACTCCCTCATTCAGTTCTACACTCAGTCCCGCTCACTATGCTCTGCCACTGAAAGGCACCTGGCACTTCCGCCACAATGGGGCCTTAAGTCACTAGCCCGACTTCTGTAGTTCCCTGGTGGTGGAACGAGTTACCAAACTCAATTCAATCTGCTGAGTCCCTCTTCATCTTTAATAAGAAAGTAAAGACTCAGCTCTTTCACAAGCACCTCCACACCTGATGGTATTCATAAAAATAACAACAACAAAATAAGGCTACTTGCATTGTTGTCTCCTGACTAGATCCTTACCTGTGTTGTATTAACTCTCAGATGTGCGTCGCTTTGTTTAAAAGCACCTGCTAAATTAAATTGTAATATTGTAACAGTGTGTTGGGGGCAAGTTGTAGGGTATCTTTGTAAGGGTGGGTGGCATGATATGTTACAAGCAGTCCAATTTAAAAGAACTGACCGGTGAGACAGCTAATTAATGGGTGGGTGGGGCGTCTGTTCATTCTTATATCCTTAACTTTGCTAATGAAAAATGTTTAAACTTCTTTGCACTTAGCAGGGGACACATCTAAACTGGTACAAGGGGTGGGGTAGATGACTGAGTTTATGGTACTGAATAAGACCTTGGGATTTTGTGAGTTGTTGGAAATTAGGTCAGAAAAGTATTTTGCTCTTGCAGCCTTAATTGCTTCTTGACATTTACTATCATACTATCATATTTTTCTTATTTCTTACATTGAAAGCCAACAGTCTTGTAGATTTTATTTCAGGGGTTAATTAAGCTGTATCTTGATCAAGTTAGCTCTTTTCCATGTCAGACAAAAATGTTAGCAGTCCAGTGCAAAAAATAAAAAACCAAAATGCGCTGCTCAGGTTTTGAATGCAGGAATTTGAGGTTTATAGGGGTACTGACTCATTTGTTTCAATCTAAGCAACCCCTTGGCAATATTCTTAGTTGATAAAACAAATAAAACAACAAATAAAACAGATTCTTATTGTTTCTGATTGTTGTTCATAACTACGATAAAACACATAAACTCTGGTCAAATCCTTGCAGTTCAAGGAGTGCAGATATCAAAACACTGTGCCAAGACAGTATTTTCAGTACCTTACTCCTAACCCCAGATGATGTAGGACGGCAACAGGCAACATTTCATATTTGGATTTCAACCATCCATCCATTATCCAAACTGCTTATCCTGCTCTCAGGATCGCGGGGACACTGGAGCCTATCCCAGCAGTCAGCACATCTGTATTTACAGCCAAAATAAACTTAAATCACAGTTATTGACATTGTTGCATAACTATATGAAAGAAGGAATCTAGGCCCAAAAAATTATCCTTGGAAACATTTGAAAGTAAGTAAAAAAAAAAAGGAAATGCATTACTCTAATCTCATTATACATACAAGATACGCTTGAAAAAAAATACAACTTTTAAAAACTGGTTATTAAATCATACCATAATTAATCTATTATGCAGTGGATATGCTGTTGCATGTTTACATACCATCAATAATTAAGTTTGTGAATTTACTGTTATCACAACTTTGATTGCAATGTAAAATTTATTCATAATGATAATATGAATGTCCTAAAGCAACTGTAAACAATTACAAAGGTATCCAGAAATGGTTGCTGTGATTTGGCTATTATAATTGGATTATGTAATCCAAAAATGACAGTAGTAGCTAACACATGACCCTGGTGGTACTATAGTTTCTAGGCATTGTGCTGTGTGTGGTGTATAAAAGAAAAGCAAGATAATTGTTACCTCCTGAAGGGGCGCTAAGGTGCTTTGGGTGGCGGAGTGTTTTATCAAAGGAGCTGCTCAAGTGCACATGTATGTTTGACCTGCCTTATAATAAAGTAGCCGTTGTAGTTTGATAACTTCTTCTCTTCGTCGTGTTTCACTGGAGATATAATTTCCCACAATATTCTGTGATATACAACACTATGGTAAAACAATTAGGGTGTGTTGGTGCACAAAAGTCTTGGCTGGGGTTTACCTGTATATAATGATGGAATGCTGGTAAGAGGATTGAGGTCTATATATTAACATCACAACCCAAACATCCATACTTCCTTTCAGCGGAAAACCACATGGCGGAAGAAAAACCCGCTGGTTGTTTATTCAATTGGCGTGTACTCGGACCCCCCAGCCAATCTATGGAATTTAACACTATCCATAAATATTTGTTTATTTTTTCTGTCTGTCATATGGTGTTAACCGAGCCAATGTTTCCAATTGTATCTTTCTCCAATGGAACATAATTTGTGTGTATAGGAAATAAAACTGAACCAATTGAACAAATAGAAATGCAATACACATAATTGTTTTCCAACACACTAGTGCAGCTATGATGCCATGAGAAAAGCAAAAAACAGACATGCTTATTTTGATTTGAATTTTTACACACTCAAGTATAAACATGGCCTAATGCTTTTCCTAAATGAGATGCGGCTTTCATGCCATTTTGAAATCCAATCCAAACCTTTGAATGAAATCAATTTATCTAATGCATTTTGATACCTTGGCATGGTAAATTTGACAACAATGAATGTAATGCCAATGTATTGCTCCTTGTGTTGTATTGCATTTCTCAAAAGACTCTTTTCACTCAACAAATAGTTGAACAATAGCAACTACTATGTTTTTAAGTCCCAATAAACATATTTGCAACATCACTAAAATTAGCTGCACCCAGCAAGCTCCTGGATGGGTCATGCATCAAGGAATCTTGGCCTGCCTGTGTGCTGTTGATAAAAGTGTTGTGGAAATAGTTATTAGTCTACTGCAAACCTTCTCCTCTACCTCTTGAATGCATAGACTTTATTTATATCTAGTACTTGCACTAATTTGTGGACATGTAGAGATCCAGCATTCTTTAATGGTGGAAACCACTCAGCGGCTTTTACTGATCAAAAGCCACTGGACGGAATAATTCCTAAACTATCCATCCATCCATCCATTATCCAAACCGCTTATCCTGCTCTCAGGGTTGTGGGGATGCTGGAGCCTATCCCAGCCATCATTAAGTGGCAGACAGGGAGACACCCTGGACAGGCCGCCAGGCCATCACAGGGCTGACACACACACACATTCACACCTAAAGACAATTTAATACAGCCTGACCTACATGTCTTTGGACTGTGCGAGGAAACCGGAGCACCCGGAGGAAACCTATGCAAACATGGGGAGAACATGCAAACTCCACACAGAGGACAACCCGGGAAAACCCCCAAGGTTGGACTACCCCAGGGCTCGAACCCAGGACCTTCTTGCTGTGAGGCGACTGTGCCACTGCGCCATCATGCCGCATTCCTAGACTAACACTCTTTAAATAATTTAATCAAACAGTCCGCTTAAAGTGATAATTTTGGGTCTTCCAGGCATTGGAAATTTCACAAACAAACAAAAACAAAAAAAATAAAAATTAACCAAGGTCATTCAAGAAATGTGATGTTACAATGTTTCATTATTAGTTCACCTACTTCCATGATATTCAACAGCGCCACCTTCGCTCTGAAAATCTGAAGCTGCACAACTACCCCAACCACTTCGAATTTACTTCAGGAGGTCAGTGTCCCAGTTAGATGCATTGTACAAACCACACAAAAATACCAATTACCGCAAGTCAACTGATCCGGACCGCGAGCTGTAGGGACACACACATTGGAAAAGTGCATGTTGATTTGTAATACTAATAACTAAGTATATTGCATAATATAGGAGGTAGATTATTTCCCAACGTAATGCCATCAATGTCAGAACTCACTGCCTTCTGCAGGACACATTGATGATGGATCACTTTATTTTTCCTTGTTCCTTTTCCTTTTTCCTTTGAATTCTTTGAATTCCACTGTCATGTTTTCATGTACTTTTATTGTACAACCATAAGGGACAAAGGTTTGGACTTTTCTGGGTTTTAGCTTGCGTCTGATGATGTAGTACTAGCAAAAGAGTTGAGGCCTATGGATCAACATCAAGACCATCCAGATCAGACAAATATCCATTTGACCAAAACAACTCCTGGTCAGGGTCACAGTTTGAGGATAAGTCAGTTATGTAATGAAAATTTCCATACTGATATAGCAAGAAAAGCAGAGCAACAGCAGGTTTTATTTAGATCAAGACAGAGGAGGTGATTGAGACACACTATCACCTCCCCCAGCACATAACGTCAAGGTAACCTTAGTCAAGGACATTAATAACCTCTAACTGCCCCAGCGGACCTGCTCAGTAGCCAACAGCAGGACATTGATCGGACCGGGTTGCTCAATGCATATATTAACACAACCATCCCTCCCCTCCCCTGCAAACACTGCCCCAAATCACTGCTGTTAAAGCAATGTCCTCTTAGTGATTGTCCTCTTAGTCTTAGTGCATGAAAGTTAAAAATAATTGTGACAAGGTTCAGGCACGACATGCTGTAAAGAGTACTCAAATTTGCAATATCAAACAAATTACTTGAAGAAAACCAGGACTGTCACCACAGATTCCAGTCTACTCTTTACATCGCTCTTTGCAAGACAGATAGGCCAGTACTTAAAGCGGTACATCAGTTAAACACATCAGTCATCCATAACGTTTTGGTACATCTAGTTTTCTCTCGCTTGCATACTGAGACCAACAAACAGTCAGACACACACCCACACACACTCACTTTGAATATAGTTAAGGAAGGTTTGGAAATTGCTAACTGTTGTTTGTTATTTCAATGATTAGCCACTCCTAATTCTACCTACCTCTAATCCAATGCCCAAACGATAACCCTGCCATGATATTATCAATTTAAAAAGTAGATAACATGAAACAAATGAAAAAGGTAAATCTCCCCTATTCTGCGATGGACACTTTTTTCAAACCAATCAAATAATAAATATTAATAAACTATATATATAGTATATACATACAGTAAATATACATATGTCTATTACACTTTTACACTATTTACACTATTATGCTTGTTTAGATGCACTTATGACCTCTGATGACTAGTAGTTCTCCTGATTTCCTACGTTAAATGCACTTACTGTAAGTAGCTTTGGATAAAAGCGTCGGCTAAATGACTGTAATGTACACATATACATACCTGTCATATATTACATTTATATATATAAATATATATATATATATATATATATATATATATAGAGAGAGAGAGAGAGAGAGAGAGAGAGAGAGAGAGAGAGAGAGAGAGTTTATTCCGAGAAACCATAGTTAAATTCAGAAAAAAATTGTGCAAAATTGTCACCGACCAGTGTGGAGTAATGCATAGCTGAGGGACTTGGGGGTATGAGAGCATCTGTCCTGTGTCTTGTGATTGTTGGAACAACTATCTATGATGGAAGGGAGGGGAAGTTAGTTTGACAGAACTCTGTCCAGCTGTCAGACAGCCACACAGTTGAGTTTCTAACAGTTTGGAGAGGGAGAAAGGGGCGGGTGGTGAATTACCATCTCTGGTGGAAGAAAATGTTGAATCTTAGAAAATATACTACTTTACACGCACTGCAAAAATGTATGAAGTTTTCTCACTCATTTCAGCAAAATCCTTGAAAGAATTTGAATGGCACAGTGAACACAAAGAAGAAGAGGGGGACTTTCTTTCATGTCATTCTTCCCGAATGACATGTTTTTGTTTTTGTTTTTGTTGTTGTTGGGTTTTTTTGCAATTTAGCAATGGTTGATTAATTCAATCAATAAATCTAAAAGTAGAGAACCTCACCCAGTCTAGATGTATGTCAACTTTAGTTTGAAGTAGCAACCGAGGCAAAGGGTCAGGGTTAGCTCAAACCGGAGGCCACAGGTTTCCACGTGAAAGAAGGGTTATGTAACAATACTTGGACAGTGATGGCTTCTGTTGGCTGCAATGCTTTGTATTGGATCCCTCAGCGGCATATAAATGAGGCATACATAAGTTATACTGTAAATCACCTCATGATTAATGGATTTTT
The DNA here is from genome assembly GCF_029633865.1 of Lampris incognitus. Classification (NCBI taxonomy): domain Eukaryota; kingdom Metazoa; phylum Chordata; class Actinopteri; order Lampriformes; family Lampridae; genus Lampris; species Lampris incognitus. Next base: position 37,482,455 of record NC_079211.1, read on the forward strand.
CAATTGAGTGAGATGGGACAGATGTGCACTTAGGCACAAGAATATTCTCTCAGATGACACTAGTCAAATAGTAATGTATGCTACACCCACTGCTACAAATATCAAAAAGTAATTTAGTGTAGTGATGATTCCTAAAGACTTGCTTTAAAAAAACGAGTCTGTGGGGAAGAAAAAATCCATTGTTTCTCTGTTGACTTGGTTCAAGACTGTTTTTTGACAAAGTCTATTACTGTTGATCAGTGTAATGGTCTTTCTTTTTAATTTCTAGAAAAGTCCTTAAACAATTGAAAATACAATGGAACTAAGAAGAAATATCTCAACCCACTGGTACATTTTAAGACTGTATAGTCAAGAAAAAAATGTCATTTGCAGTTTGTGTAGCACATGAATACTACACACACACACACACACACACACTCGCAAATCTATACTTGTGGGGCCCCTCATTGACTACATTAATTTCCTAGCCCTTAATCCTAACCTTAACCACGCAAACTACATGCCTAACCCTAACCCTTAACCTAACCCTAATTCTAACCGTAACCCTAAAACCAAATCCTAACCCTAAAATAGACCCTTTTACTTGTGGGGCCCCATAAAATGGCCCCACAAGGTAGGTGGTTTCTGGTTTTTCTATCCTAATGGGGACCAAATGTTCCTATTAGGATAGTTAAACATGGTACACACACACACACACACACACACACACACACACACACACACACACACACACACACACACACACAAACGCATTAATCACAGTTTTGAAGATACACATGCACACACAGGCAAATACCTAAAAGACAGAAACATTTAAAATGCATTTTGATGCATGCTCAATAATCCAGGTATGGTTTACAGTACACATACAGGGGGCAGTACTATAGGCAGAGGCATGGGTGGAAAAGAGGGCTTTGATGTCCTATCCAGGGACACTACCTAGCCATTGGTTCAGGTATATGGAGGACACCTGGGTTAAAATTAACTCTCAGGATGTACCACATTTCACTGACCACATTAACTCAGTGGACAACCACATGAAGTTCACCAGGGAGGATGTGAAAAATGACAGGTTAGCCTTCTTAGACTGAAATTGCTTTCGTCGATGGGGGTCATTTGAAAGTTAAGGTGCACCGTAAACCAACGCATACTGATCAGTACTTAAGGTTTGACTCTCATCGTCCACTGGAGCACAAACTAGTCATCAGGACACTGTACCACCGAGCTGACAACGTCCCCACCGACACAGCGGCCAGGGAAGGGGAGAAATCTCACATTAAACAGGCCCTGGTTAAGTGTGGTCATCCTAAACTGGGTGTTTGTCAAAGCCAGGAAGATGCCCAAACAGTGCACCAGCCCATCGAAGAGGAGAAGGACAACAGCTGCCTAAGCGTAAACCAGTGGTGATTCCGTATGTGGCGGGAGTGTCGGAATAGTTGAGATGCTTACCGTGACACTGTGTCTCAGCTGCTTTCAAACCCCAAAATATGCTTCACCGAAAATTGGTCCACCCCAAGGATCAGGTCCCCCAGCACAAACAGAGCAATATAGTGTATACTGTTTAGTGCCGGGAGGATTGCCGTGACTTGTACATCGGGGAAACCAAACAGACTCTGGCCAAGAGGATGGCACAACACAGAAGAGCTAACGTGCCAGGCCAGGACTCCGCAGTCTACACCCATCTACAGGCCAGTGGCCACTCTTTCAAGGATGTGTACATCCTTGATAGGGAGGAATGCTAGTTTGAACGGGGAGTCAAAGAGGACAGCTATGTTAAGAGGGAACGACCATCCCTGAACCGAGGAGGAGGGCTAAGAGTACATCTGTCGCCATCTTACAACACTGTGATTGCAGCTATTCCCCAATTCTCCGTGAATACTACATGTGGCCATTGTAACTTAATTTATAGTCATGGCATTTGCTTATGAAACCGATCACTGGTCTTGGTCATTATGCAACTGTGCTGTTTATAAGGGCGGGGATACCTGCAGTCAGCCGAGACTGACGAAGTCACTTAGATGAGTGATGAAACGTTTCTCCCACTAAACTTTGTCTCCAGATGAACTGAATCAACTTTCTGAGATTTAAAATGCGGCAGGACATCGGCACAAACAGTTTGTTTCTGTTTTTGACATTAAATTAGGGAGGATAATTCTAGAAAAACGCTGTGTGTTATTGTGTGTCACACACAGATGTACAGACACAACATTCGCCCAACTACTCAACTGTACAAAGATGTCTGTGTTTGCAGGATTAGGAAAGGAGAGGACTTCACTAGATAAATAACTGTGAAAGTAATTTTTACCCATGTACATATAATTTTTATTTAGAAATACTGTTACGAGATTTTAGAAGTAATGCATAATTGTCAACTCTAACTCATCATCACTGAAAAAGATTGGTCTCAGTAAATGCTATGATGGACAAAACTGATGCATTATCTCTCAAACACACATTAAAGCATGCGCATTCACGGATGACCCAAAACATTATGACCACCTGCCTAATATGCTGTTGATCCTCTGTGTGCCGTCACAACAATGCCGGCCCACCGAGGAATGGACTCTACAAGACCCCTTAAGGTGTCCTGTGGTAGCACATCCCACAGATGCTCAATCGGATTGGGGTCTGGAGAATTTGGAGGCCAGAGCAACACCTTGAACACTTCATCATGTTCCTCAAACCATTCCCAAACAATGTGTGCAGTGTGGCAGGGCGCATTATCCTGCTGAAAGAAGCCACTGCCATCAGGGAATACCATTGCCATGAAGGGGATGTACCTAGTCTGCAATGATTAGGTTTGTGTCCCGTGTTAAATTGATGACCACATGAATGGCCAGATCCAGGGTTTCCCACTAGAACATTGCCCAGAGCATCACACTCCTTCCACCAGCTTGTCGTCTTCCCACAGTGCATCCTGGCGACATCACTTTGCCAGGCAAACAGCGCACATGTACACGGCCATCCACATGATAAAAAAAACAGGAAAAAAAACAGGTCTCATCACAGCAGGTGACATTCTTTCACTGCTCCAAGGTCCAGTTCCAGTGCTCACATGCCCATTGTAGGCGCTTTTGACATTGGACAGGAGTCATCATGGGCACACCGCAGCTATGCAGCCCATACGCAGCAGGGTGCGTGCAATGCACTGTGTTGACACATTCCTTCTGTAACATCATTAAAATTTTCTGTGACTTGTGCCACAGTGGACCCTCTGTCAGTTCGAACCAGACGGGATAGCCTTCATTGCTCTTGCACATTGATGAGCCTTGGGTGCCCAACACCCTGTCACCGGTTTGTAGTTTGTCCCTCCTCGGACCACTGTCAGTAGGTACTCACCACTGCTGACCGGGAGCACCCCTCAAGCCTTGACGTTTCAGAGATGCTCAGACCCAGTCATCTACCCATAACAATTTGGCCCTTGTCAAAGTCATTCAGGTCTTTACTCCTGCCCATTTCTCCTGCATCCAACACACTGACTACAAGACTCATTGTTTGCTTACTATCTAATCTACCCAGACCTTAACATGTACCGTTGTTTGGAGATGATCAACGTTATTCGGTTCACCTGTGAGTGGTCATAATGTTTTGGCTCATCAGTGTATACAAGCTGCACAACTCCTACCATAGACACAACCCTGCAAACAACAGAAAAAAAAACCTACATGCAGATATACTCACAGTATTCATGTGTAGACACATATTTAAGCAGATGGAAGTACATGCATGCACAGGTGCGTGCACACACACACACTGCACACCTTATTGGCTTTCAGTTTGTCACACAGCCAGGGTGAACTTCCTGTGCCTCCGGAGTGCCTCTTTATTCAGGGATTTATTGCCCCTTAATGTGGAACCCTTAGGTAAGACGACAGTGCTGCCCAGAAACACTTAAGCCAGCTAAGAAGAGTTATACGCCGATATCAAGAAAAACTGCTGTTTCTATGAGACAGCATGACCAGGCGAAGCCATGATCTTTTCTCGAGTTTATTAAATCAACTTCAGCGGTGATTTGTGAGGACAGGTCAAGAAAACCCTTTTGCTGTGCCAAGACACAATAAATACAGATAGAGATTGCCTATGTCGGAGGGGTTGCCAATCATTGCTGAAATCAGAATCGCTGTCACTGAAATTGGAATGCACCGCCAATACACGAAACTTTGTCATAGACAGTTTGGTGACCACATACGATCATCACAGCACATATTAACAAAGCAGTGCATAGAGAGCGGGACCTCACATACAGCTCAAAGGAACGGCACAGGATATGTAACTTGAAGATGGTTCCACTTATTATTCCACAGACATGCTGCATGTTCAACATTCAGCCATTGTATGAGCATCTGAGTAAGGCCTTATGTGGTAAAGTATGAGCTTTAGAAAGTGGTGCCTTGAACTGGTAGTGGACCGGCCCAGTGTAAAGTATGAGCTTTACAAAGTGGTGCCTTGAACTGGTAGTGGACCGGCCCAGTGTAAAGTATGAGCTTTACAAAGTGGTGCCTTGAACTGGTAGTGGACCGGCCCAGTGTAAAGTATGAGCTTTACAAAGTGGTGCCTTGAACTGGTAGTGGACCGGCCCAGTGTAAAGTATGAGCTTTAGAAAGTGGTGCCTTGAACTGGTAGTGGACCGGCCCAGTGTAAAGTATGAGCTTTAGAAAGTGGTGTCTTGAGCTGGTAGTGGACCGGCCCAGTGTAAAGTATGAGCTTTACAAAGTGGTGCCTTGAACTGGTAGTGGACCGGCCCAGTGTAAAGTATGAGCTTTACAAAGTGGTGCCTTGAACTGGTAGTGGACCGGCCCAGTGTAAAGTATGAGCTTTACAAAGTGGTGCCTTGAACTGGTAGTGGACCGGCCCAGTGTAAAGTATGAGCTTTAGAAAGTGGTGCCTTAAACTGGTAGTGGACCAGCCCAGTGTAAAGTATGAGCTTTACAAAGTGGTGCCTTGAACTGGTAGTGGACCGGCCCAGTATAAAGTATGAGCTTTAGAAAGTGGTGCCTTAAACTGGTAGTGGACCAGCCCAGTGTAAAGTATGAGCTTTAGAAAGTGGTGCCTTGAACTGGTAGTGGACCGGCCCAGTGTACCATATACTGCTCTGAATATTCTTTTGTGCAGATTTACAAGACTACAGTCAGCCAAGCAGTGAAAGCACCGTCAGGAAACCAGACCCTCTTTAGGGTTGAGTGTTTGAATAATCGATTTTAGCATATGACCTTTTAGCTATAAGTTAGCCCTTTTATTTGCTTGGCTATCGCTGCCCCTACACTTGAGCTAATTTATCTGTTGTTGTTTTGTTTTGTTCCCCCCCCCCATTTTTGTGGGTGCATATTGCCAGTAGTGGGCTGTGGCCAATTTCTCCCTGACCTTTTCGTGTATTTGCAGAGACCTCTGTGTGACAAAGAAGCTTAACTCTAATCCATTTTGACATCTGCGGAAAGTTAACTAGAAACGTTATAAAAGCACCGGGCTTAACGCCGCACACACTTGTCAACATGGACAAGTTGTTTTTAATTTACAGCCTTTTACCATGCCTCTTAAGGAGAAACACAAACTGAGTTTTAATGGATACAAGTTCCTTCACCCTATTTGCAGAAGCAAACAAAAACATATAAGACCAAATGACTTGTTAAGATGGATTTATAGCCGACTCCGATTTATCTTGGAAAAACGTTTGAAACTCAAGGTGAACTATGGAATCCATTGGATTCTTCAGCTACTGATTTAAAAAAAAAAATCCAAAAAAAAAGTTCACATTCTGCTCAACCGTGCTCTGCTAATCCCCTCAGCGCTCTCAGAATCACAGAGTAGGGTTACCGAATGGGGAAACTGGGCTAATGATTTGTTTTTATAGGTGTTTGGTTACAAGCCGATCCTCTGTAATGAAATCTGATTACTTCCAGATTTGTTTGAATTACCTTCCTCCCAAAAGCAAAGAATAAGCAAGGGCCATCATCATTTAGGACCATTATCACCTGTTGTGCAAAGCTTGGGGTGCCAAATGTTTTTTGTGTTCGCTCTTAATCAAAACACTGTTATTCCATTTGAAGACAACCAGTAAAGTAGTCTTTGTTGTAGTGTTTCACATCCATAGTCATTGTCGTGTACTTTTTATTCACCTGTTACATAAAATCCTATATTACCGTGATAGACTATCAGATTAGCGTGACTCTTCTTCTTCTTCTTTCGGCTTGTTCCCTGTTTCTCAGGGGTCGCCACAGTGGATTTTATAGTTTCTTTCAGTACCCCGTGAGGGCACAGCACTAATGGCGGCCATTGTTAACCTGGGCCTCAGCCAATCCAGTATGGAGCCTCAACTGATCCGGTATGGTTTTGTCAATCCGCATAATGAGTTGGCAAAATTTTACGTCGGATGCCCTCCCTGACACAACCACTAACCCTGTGGACGTGATTACCGTGAATCAATTTAATTTAATCCCATTACATGTAACTGGTTTCTTCCATCTCTGAGGTCCCTTACACCAAGTTCCTGATGGAGGAACGAGGTTCTCACTTTGTTTTTGTAGGTGTGAACGGTTAATCCGTGAAGCTTGGGGCGGATGGCTCGAATGTCCCCCATCTTTCTCAGGTTTCTCTTTCAATGATGTCTTGATGAAAGATGTGAGAGCGTCTTACCGGCAAAACTGACAGCTAAAGGAGAGAGAGAGTCCTACTGTCCATTTTGTTTTACCTTTCTTCTTCTTTTGTGTCCCCCTCTCTGATTTGATTGTGTCTCTTTTTCTGTTTCTCCTCCCTCATTTTGTCTTCGTCTCTCTCCATTTCACTCTGTTTTTACTCGCTCTGCCTTGGCTACGCTGGGATGTTTTATAAAGCAGATGTGTTGACATGGCAGTTGTCTGCAAACCTTCTGCAAGCTTCTGTTTATGCACACATTTATGATTATGCCATTATATATATATATATACACATACAGTATGTGTATACCTTTGTATGCATGAGGGCTCGTGTAAACCCATGTTTGTGTCCGTGTGTATTAGATTGTGTGTCTCTGTGCATTGGAAATTGGAAACTTTGAAAGTGTTTTTCTTTGAGCTATCTGTGAGAAAAGGCGGAATGAGTCACTGTCCTTTACTTTAATTGTTTAACTATCAACAGATGAGTAGACTGTCTTCTGATCTCTAACATGAACCACTTTTATCTTAGCCTCGTTTCAATTTAATAGAGATGTTTTTAATTTAATGGTTATAGCGACAAAAAAAACAAAAACAGGAACACAATCACGCACATACATTGTGTAAACACAATAATCATTTTATGTTGTCCATCTTGGGAGAGAGATCCCTCCTCTGTTGCTCTCTCTGAGGTTTCTTCCTATTTTTTCTCCGTTAAAGGTTTTTTTTTTAAGGAGTTGTTCCTTATCCGATGCGGGGGGGTCTAAGGACAGGATGTTGTGTTGCTGTAAAGCCCCTTGAAGCAAATGTGTAATTTGTGATACTGGGCTATACAAATAAAATTGACTTGACATACAACACACACACACACACACACACCCACACACACACACAATTAAACATGTGCCCTTGTCACGTCGCATGTAAGATTTTTACATCAGTGCACGGGTGGGTATTACAGCATTCTCATTGTCACCATCCCCGTCAGAGTGAGTCAGAACCTCAGTCTTTTTTATATTGAACAGAACCAGAATTCGGACCTGCATGGAAACGGGAGGGGGAAAAGCCTCTTTATCCCCCCCCCCCCAATTGTATCCAGCCAATTACCCCACTCTTCTGAGCCATCCCGGTCGCTGCTCCACCCCCTCTGCCAATCTGGGGAGGGCTGCGGACTACCACATGCCTCCTCTGATACATGTGGAGGCGCCAGGTGCTTCTTTTCACCTGACAGTGAGGAGTTTCGCGTAGCGCGTGGGAGGATCACAACTGACCTGAGGAGGCGCTAGTGCAGAGACCAGGACAGCCTCCTTGTGTATATCAGAAAAGATTCATCCAAATAACACATTGGTTTAGTAGTTACATAAACTATCCCAGAACCCACAGGTCGTGAGCTCATTCACTCCAGCAACCGCACATTTGATTGATTTTACACCATGTTCAAAAATGATTCAGGCCATTAATCACCTATATTCATCAGATCTTAATATGTTCTTGTTAACATTATTTCTTTTTAATGCAATGTTCTCAAGTGTGAATGCTGTATATTGTGAATACTGTACAGGACAGATTCACTATTTTTTATTTAAAAACTTGCCTTGGCAGATTAAACAGGTTTTCCTTCTGACTTGCACTGTAGGTCATTTTGGAGAGCATGAGCGCTGTGAATTATAAATCTGGAATATTTTATAAAATGGGCAGTTCAAAATATAAATGAAATCTGAATTGCTTGTATGTTCCACTATTACTGTGATGTAATGTCATAGTAGAAAGTTTTTCTTCCATCCATCCATAGCAGAGTGAAAAGAAATCTATTCTACAGGTGAATTACATCACCTTATACTGAAGAAAAGTCCCTTCTATCCCTCTCTTTACCACATTATGTCTTTCCCAGCATGTCTCTCCTACAGTCATTATATGGTAACAGGAACTTTGTCACTTACTGTGACCCTTGCACTCCTTGCAATTCGATCTTTGTTGATTTCACCAATCCGGGAACTGAATCTTGGACTTCCGTCACATTCATTTTAAGCAGGTCTGGATTAGACTGTCAGTTTAAAGCCAAAAATGCAAATGTCATGTAAATGTCAAGTAAAACATATGGTATTGGTGTTACAGTGTCTTCACTTGGATTGTCCCTGTCAGAGGGAGTGAGAGTCCCAGCACGCTTGATGGTCAACAGAGCCAGACTTATTTTCTCTTACATAACCTGCTGTTCTCTGTGAGATAGATTGCAGGAAAATACTAGTAAAGATAACTTCATATAGTTAGTTATACATTACACCTACAGAATAAACTCAAAGGGCAATACCACAGATTGCACGTGGTTACACTTGTGTTGTTCTCAATGCAGAATCCTCTAGGCAGTTTTGCAATGAATAAACCCATCCAGAAAGGCAGAAAAAAAGCCAGGATTCAAAACTTAACTGTGGTGTCACTTGCTGGTGCTTCTCTTCATCAGAGTTACTTGAAAGGTGACTCATTCAACACAAAGTCTGCTTCACCGCTTCCAAAGAGATTCTATATTGTGTTACAGCAATGATATTTTGACCCAGAAAATAATCCACATCTCCAGAATCAAGAGACAACTGTAGACAAAATGTTAAGTAAGTAGGCTTGTGACCAGAGGGTTGCTGTCATGTTCAAGAAGGAAAAATGAGGGCAGTGAAGGTGCATTTTTAATAGTCTTACTGGCCTCAACATTTCCAGTAAGGCCATTCCATTTAAACTAACCCTTCAGCAAGGCACTTTATCTATAAACACTTGTAATGGATTTGTTCGTGGATGGCAATAGAAAACTGAGGTGGTCTTGGGAAGTTACCTGGTGGGAGAAAAAAAAGATCAACCATTGTGTGTGGCAGGGGGCATCCAAACCTCATGTAAATGAAGGTTACAAAAAAAACTATGTTGTAGTGACAAGACAGTTCTCATTGGAGTTATAATGGCAGAATGAATTATAACCTCTTGTTTGTTTACAAGCAACCTTATAGAAAAGTTCTTGCCCTTTTAAAAAAAAAAATATGCACACACACTACATTGCATTACTTCCATGATTTTCATCTTATGTTTTCATAAATCCTGACTTCTGTAGATATATCTGTGCCCCAATAGCTGAATAACAGACATACACATGGTAGAAGACATCTTAGGCTCATGTAGCAAGGCACGTCTACACTTTAGTTCACTTCACTCTAGCACACCAGTGTGAGAGACATCTGTAGAACCTGGAGATGGAAAGAAAGACCTTGCCTTGAGTCATCCTCAATACCAACCAAACAATAGGATTTTGGTTGGCCTTAATTCATCCCCTGTCAAAGTTCTCCTGCATCCCCAGTGGAGCTGTCCAACCTTATGGTAGGAATGAGAAGCTCCACTTATCTTCTGGAGCCCATCTCATCTGATCTTGTTAAGGGCCGTCTCCCAGCTATCTCCTCACTCATCACATAAATCATTAACTCCTCCTTCAGCTGGTCCAGTCCCACCACACACTTAACTGGCTGCTGTCATCCCATCCTCCAAAAAAAAGAGAAAAAAAGGACTCAATCCTGATATCATGAGCAACTTCCAGCTCATCTCCAATCTACCCTTTCTGTCAAAAGTACTGTAACATGTTGTTGCCTCCCAACTCAAAGCTCACCTCATTTCCAATGACCTGTTTGAACCATTTCAATCTGGTTTCTGCTCACAGCACAACACAGAAACAGCCCTCCTTAAAGTCACCAATGGCCTCCTCCTCCTCACCTCAGACTCTGGCCACCTCAGCATTCTCATACTCAACCTCACTGCAGCTTTTGACACCATCAACCACACCACTCTTCCCTGCCACCTTGAATCCTCCCTCAACATTACTGGTACTGCCCTCTCCTGGCTAAAGTCATATTTCATGAACAGACAACAATTCATCAGCATCAAAACTGCACCTCCTTCACTACTTCTGTCCCAAGGCATCCCCCAGGGTTTGGTGTTTGAGCCTCCCCTGTTCTTCCTTTTCATACTCCCCCTTGGTAACATCATACGCCATCATGGTCTCCACTTCCACTGCTACGCTGATGATGTCCAGGTCTACATCTCCACTAAATCCATCACCACTGACCAACTGCCTCACTGAAATTAAATCTTGGATGCATGCCAACTTCCTCAGAAGCTGGGCGTTGGGAGACCTTACTGCAAGCACACACCAGACAGGCTGCCACGTACTCTGTCACCTCCTTCTCCATGACCGGCCACCAGAACTGCTGTCGTATGATGAACAAAGTCCTGTGTACTCCACGGTGACAGGATAACCGGGAAGAGTGGGCCCAGTGGATGACCTGTGAATGCAAGACAGGAGGCACAAACAGCCGGTTCGGCGGGTAGCCGGCCGGAGGTTGACAGTTCACATTGGCCTCATTGACCCTTCTCTCAATGTCCCAAGTGACAGAACTCCACAACACACAAGGGGGGAAGAATGGGAGTAGGATCATTACAAGAGTTCTCGGAGGGAAACAAACGGGAGAGAGCACTAGGCTTTAAGTTCTTGGAGCCAGGGTGATATGGAACTGGTTAAAAAAGAGAGCGCACCTTGCCTGCCAAGAGTTGAGCCTCTTGGTCGTCCTCAAGGTTTTTAATGATCCATCCAGACGAGAAAAGGCTGTTCAGCCCCCTCCAACAAGTGTCTCCACTCCTCCAATGCCACCTTGATGGCAAGCAGCTCACGGTTGCCAACATCATAGTTTCTCTCAGAGGCCGACAGCTTGCGGGAAAGAAAGGCACAGGGGTGTAGCTCATTGTCCTTAGCTGACCTCCTAGAGAGAACAGCTCCCACCCCCACATTGGAGGCATCCACCTCCACCACAAACTGCAAGTTGGGGTCAGGCAACGTGAGGACAGGAGCTGAGGTGAAGCTGGTCTTCAGTCTCTGGAAAGCGAGCTCAGCCTGGGGGTTCCACTGGAAGCTAAGCTTAGAAGAGGTCAATGCATGAAGGGGGGCAGCAACAGAACTAAAATTTCTGATGAACTTTCTGTAAAAGTTAGCAAACCCCAGGAATCGTTGAACCTCCTTATGGCTAGTGGGAGTGGGCCAATCCACAACAGTGCTAACCTTTTCTGGGCCCGTCCTGACCTCCCCCTCAGACACGATGAACCCCAGGAAGGGCACGGAGGGCACGTGAAACTCACACTTCTCAGCTTTGACAAAGAGTTGGTGGTGGAGGAGGCGCTGGAGGACCCGCCGGACGTGCTGAATATGAGTTTGCTCATCAGGGGAGAAGATTAAGATGTCGTCCAGGTAAACAAAAACAAACTCATTGAGCATATCCCAGAGGACGTCGTTCACCAGGGCCTGAAAGACAGCTATGGCATTGGTAAGTCCAAACGGCATGACCGGGTACTCGTAATGACCACTGGGAGTGTTAAATGCTGTCTTCCATTCATCCCCCTCCCTTATTCTAACTAGGTGATAAGCATTCCTTAAGTCCAGTTTAGTGAAAACCTTAGCACCATTTAGTAGTTCAAAAGCAGTGGAAATTAAAGGGAGGGGGTACCTGTTGTGAACGGTGATCTCGTTGAGTCCTCTGTAGTCAATGCAAGGCCACAGGGTTTTATCTGTCTTGTCAACGAGGAAGAACCCAGCGCCCGCGGGAGAGGAAGAAGGCCGAATAATCCCTGCAGCCAGAGATTCCTCAACGTACTTTCTCATGGCCTGGGTTCCAGGAGCTGACAGGGAATACAGGTGACCCTTGGGTGGTGCAGGTCAATGTCGCTGTCATAGGCCCGGAGTGGAGGCAAGGATATGGCACGGGCCTTGCTAAAAACCTCCTTAAGGTCATGGTAGCAGACGGGAACCCGGGAAAGGTCGGGAAACTCTGGATCCAGGCTGGGGGAGTTCTGGGAGGTGTTAATAGGTTGAAGCTCTGACAAGAAAGGTTGAAAGGGTGAGCAATAATATATGCAATGTTTGAGCGGTCAGAGGGGAAGGCAGCTGCCTGAAGCTCAAAATGCAAATCACATTGGGTTAGAAAAGCTCTGCAGTCACCTGTGTCTCCGGCGAAATGCTTTGTCTGGAGAGGTGGAGAGGCAGGGACGGAGTGGCAGGCACTGGAGAAGCAGCATTGGACCCAGAACCAGGAGGTACCGCCGGTGTCGATTCGCCAGAGCCCGGCGGGTTCTGCATCTTCCGCATTTGGTCAAAGAGATGGTTGAGCTGGGTTCCGAAAGCTGCCAAGAGGGACTCCTGACGGTCTATCAGCTCCCTCACTTCATGGCGAAGAAGACTGGTCTGTTCATCTTGACTCTGCATCTTGTGAACCTGTGCTCGGAGCACAGAGCGTACTGTATCTGAGTCCGCTGAGTCCATTTTATGGCCAGTTCATACTGTCAGTACTGAACCACAGGCTTGGACTCAAAAGTGGTCCCGCACTCTGGCCAGCCTCCCGAGTGGTCTCACACCCTGGCCAGCCTTCTGAGCAGTCCCACCTTCCGGTCCCGCACCCTGGCCACCCTCTCGATCAGTGGCGACCTCTGGTCCAGCACTCTGGCCAGCCTCGCGAGCAGTCCCGCACCCTGGCCAGCCTCCTGAGTGGTCCTGCCCTCTGTTCCTGTACCCTGGCCACCCTCTTGATCGGTGACACCCTCTGGTCCAGCTTCCAGGCCACCCTCCTAATTGGCACCGTCCGATCCAGCCCCCAGGCTGCCCTCCAGATCAGTGGAACCCTTTGGTCCAGCCCTCAGGCCGTCAGCCTGAGACCCCAGGCCCCATTCATCCGCTCCCAGACCACTTGGTCCTGACAATATGAAAACATATTTGGCTAAACAACCACTTTTGGCTTTGATAAAAATAGGTTCTGAAGCCTGTTGAGTGGGTATTTGAGGGATTAAGAGGGTACGATGGGGATTGCTGGCAGTGGAGGGGGCAGCGAGAGGTCGGAGGACCTGCTGGGATTAAAGAACATTATAGAGCAAGGGTATCTGTGTTTACAGTGGGATTTTTGGTCATGTCCATTGTAGTAGCTGTTAGCAGTATAGCAGCTTTTTATTTTTCAGGATAGATGTATTGATGGAGACATCTATAACTGCTATCATGACAGCTGTTAGTTGTGTCGATAGAGCTGTCTGTCTTGCAATTTATCTGCATAGATCTGATGTAATGTTCCTCTGAGCTGTCATGTGAAGGAATCGTCTCTGAAATAGGTCCCTGGATCACAGGTAGGAAAATAAGCCGTTATTAATCTGTCTATGACAGAATGACACATGGTTGTGCCATCTGAATTTATCCTCCTCATAGCCTGTTTTATCCTCCTCTCATAAGAAAAAGAGAAAAAAACCTCAAAAAGATTATTCTTGATTTTTCAAACACTTTCGGCTGCCTCTCCAGATGGTTATGGTTCTTGGAAAAAGTTGAGCCAGGGTCAGATGAAGTTGAAGAAGGTTTGGTGTGGTTTTGCTCTGGAAACACAGATGGTTTTTATATCGAGCTCTTGTTTTAAGGCGTGAGTTAATTCGCAAGGATGTAAAATGAGTAGCCAGAATGCTTCACGTAGAGCTTACGTTCTCCATAGTCACTGGCAGGGGGTTTCGGTGATCAAGGGTGGCTCGGTTCAAGTCTGACTCAAGTAGAAGTTTGCCTAGCCCACACACCACAATGAAGGTGTTTATGGGCTCGCCTTTTACAGAGATCCTCTTCCCTCAGTAGCTTTTAATTACATTCATGAAAACATAACAGGAATAAAAGATATTTGGCCATGAGAGAGAAAGATCTGGGAGGATTTGATTCCACATTTGTAGCGGGACACGTGGCTGTTAGGGAAAGACATGGAGGGACACAACTGTATCTCTGAGCATCCATCCATCCATTATCTTAAATGCTTATCCTGCTCTCAGGGTTGCGGGGATGCTGGAGCCCATTCCAGCAGTCATTGGGCGGCAGGTAGGGAGACACCCTGGACAAGCTGCCAGGCCATCACAGGGCTGACAGACACACACACACACACACACACACACACACACACACACACACACACACACACACACACACACACACACACACACACACACCCATTCATTCCCAGGGATAATTTTAGTACAGCCAGTTCACCTGACTTAGATGTCTTTGGACTGTGGGAGGAAACTGGAGCCCCCAGAGGAAACCCACGCAGACACGGGGAGAACATGCAAACTCCACACAGAGGACGACCCAGGATGACCCACCAAGATTGGACTACCCCTTGGCTCGAACCCAGGACCTTATTGCTGTGAGGCGACCGCGCTAACCACTGCTCCACCGTGCCACCGTATCTCTGAGCACTAGTGGCAAAATTCAATGGTTAACTAGTGTTACGGTTGAGGGTTACAACCAAGGGTTATCAAAACTAACGTTTATGATGTTCACAGTTTAATTGGACATTGAATTGATACTCTTCAAATTATGCAACTAGCCAAATATGCAAAATACTTCCCCTCATCAGAAACTGCATGTCATGGTATGGTATACAAGATATATCATTTAACCTTTGCGAGAATGTGAATATGTTGCAGTGCCATTTGTGCCCCTGCCTCGTATTTCTCTCTCCCTTGTTTTCTTTCTTTTTTTCTGCCCCCCCCCCCATTTTCTCCCCAATTTACCCGGTCAATTACCCCACTCTTCCGAGCCGTCCCGGTCGCTGCTCCACCCCCTCTGCCGAGCCAGGGAGGGCTGCAGACTACCACACGCCTCTTCCAATACAAGCGGAGTCGCCAGCTGCTTCTTTTCACCTGACAGTGAGGAGTTTCACCAGGAGGGAGTAGTGCGTGGGAGGATCACGCTCTTCCCCCCAGGTCCCCCTCCCCCGCGAACAGGCGCCCCGACCGACCAGAGGAGGCACTAGTGCAGCAACCAGGACACAGACCCACATCCAGCTTCTCACCTATAGACACGGCCAGTTGTGTCTGCAGGGACACCTGACCAAGCCGGAGGTAACACGGTGATTCAAACCGCCA